>NC_057798.1:488503780-488522803 GCF_018294505.1 Triticum aestivum
CCAAAAGTCGATTCAGTCGACTGAAGTGTGGCTTAATCGGAGCAGAGCAGCAGCACGAGCGAGGGGGAGAGCAGCAGCAGCAGCTGGGCGAGTGAGCGATCGAGCGAGAGCTGGAGCAGCAGCAGCAGCGCGAGCGAGCGAGCGAGAGCCGGAGCAGCAGCAGCAGATCCGGCTGGTATGGACACCGCCGCCGAAGGGGCCTCGCACTGGGGGAGAGCCGCCGTGGAGATGTCGCTCACGGCGCCGGCTTCAAGGTAGCCGCTCCATGGGGGTGCGGGATGGAGCACCGTCGGCGTCGGGAGGTCGAGTTCAGGAGAAGGTGCGATGTGATGAGTGTACAACCTCTTTGGTGGAGCTGAGTAGGCCTCGGCTTTGTCTGAGGAGTCGGTGAGGATGCTGCGGTTCCGCTGGAGCAGGTTAAGGCGGCGCTGTGGGGATGGAGCAGCCGCAATAGACGAGGCGATCGTCGGAGCAGCTCCTTGGAGGTGGAGGACGGGGCGGCTGAACCGGCTGGACGGTGAGATGGACGACGGATCCTCATCCCGGGAGGTGGACGACGGACGTCAAGCTGTTGCGGTGGACGACGTCGTCGGGGAAGAGGCTCCAGCTGGGCAGCGCTGACGTGGCGGACGGAGGAGGGTGGGGTTTCGCGGATGGAGCGGAGAGGTTATGGCAGCCTTGGATTTCAAATGGCGAAAAGGGGGCGATGGGAGGGGGTGAAGCATGACTTAGGGACGCGCTTGTCCAAAATGTAGGGTGTGTTACAAAAGTACCCCCCCACCGATTTGAACTAGCGGCCCTTTTGGCTCAGGGTTAGAAGGGGGATTTCGCGTGTCGGGATTTGGCAGCTGGAGGGAGTTTTCGCGCGCGTTGTAATTTCGGGATAGCAAGGCGCGGGTTGTGAAGGCGCCAGTTTTGGGAGCACGATATCTGAATTTTCGGGATATAACAAGACGCGGGTTGAATTTTAGGGACAAGCCTAACATGTAGTAATATTGTACTTGTACGTACCAAATCAATTCGCACTTCCCTCAACCAAAAAGAAAACAAAAAAAAATAAAACTATTCACACCACACAAAGAGAGAGTCTTGCCCCGTTTTACTATACAAATGCTATTCAAAGCTACTCCTCCTTCCATCTATATAGGGCTTAATGCGTTTTTTGATGCTAACTTTGACCAAATATTAGAGCAATGATATATGACATGCAACTTACACAAAGCACACTGTTAACTTCATCTATGAAAGGTTCTTTCAATGATATAATTTTCACATTGTGCATGTCATGTAATATTAATCTTGTCAATAGTCAAAGGCGGTCTTAAAAATCTCATTACGCTCTATATAGATGGAAGGAGGGAGTATGAATCCATGTTATGTCCGATTAATTTTTTATGCTTTGCTGTATAATGCATGTAACCTACTCATACCAACATTTTAGTGCATTCCAAATGTCTATACTACCGCTGCAATTCGAACTAAATTTGAATTCATTTCTCTATTTCAATAAGAATCTACAATCATGATTGTTCCCAACTTCAACCATCAGAGTTTCCTTGCTATCCGCCAGATATAAATCGGACGGCCTATAATGTAGGGTGGCAGGCACACCATCATCAACAACTCCGTTTTTTAACATTAGAGATAAAATATATTAAATGTAGTATAACATGTTCATAAACACACCATGTGTATCACCATTATATATATTCACACATATGTCAGTTTAAAACACTATGATAAATTCTTCAAATATCCGAAATCGCTTTTTATAATGAAGTATATATGATCTCTATTCGTCTTTTACACCCACGCAACCCTGTTATCTTTGTAGCTAGCGCTAACTTTCTCTTGTGCATGCACACGCCCGCATCCCTCTCACCCTCCCTCAGCATTCTCTAGCTCCATCGCGCAAATTGGTCTTTTCACTTTAGGTTGTTCACCCACGGTGTGTGTAGGCCCCCCAGCTCCTTCTTTACGGCACACATCGATCGATATGCCTCTCTAGCCAGGTGTGCCTAGCACAAACACAAGATTCCCCTCTTCTCTTGTCACCGTCCATGCCTCACTCCCACCACTCTTTTCATCGTTCTCATACTCGCACACTCCTCCCCGCTCGATATAGTATGCCTCTCGTACCACCTCCTACATGCATCCCTCTATCTCTATCCTTCTCCTCGTGCCTCATTTGCTTCTAACACACACATGCATGTATACCGATCGATCTCCCAACATATACCTGGATCAACTTTAACTACCCCCCCATCGATCGACGTACCTCACAAGTTATGTCTCTCCTTTCTCTAACAAAGGGCGATTGATCTTCCTATGTAGTTATGTTTGCTTAGCACAGCCACATCATCCCCCCTCATCGTTCGTGCATGCCTCATGACCCATCTCTCACACGCACGTGCACAGACAACAAGCAGCCATCTCCTCTCTTATTGATATTGCGGGTGTGCCCTCCGTTTGTCTAGCAAGCCTATCCCACCATTTGTTAGAAGCAACTCCACTACCACCCCCTCCAACACTCTAGCTCTGTCTCTCTCCCAACCTTATTCCACTCATGCACATATGCGTGGATGTCGATCGATCTCCCTTAATACATGAGGCAGATTGATCTCCTTAATACATGAGGTAGGCCTCTCTCCTCCTCCACACATATACCAGCCACTGTACCTCTATAGTTAATTGGGCCTCCCTCTTCCCCCACCACACACCAATAGTCGAGCGCTGCAGGTAGTATCCATGCCACAAGGACAAACTGCACATGTCCCCTCTCACGTTCCAGTAGGCCAGCCACTCTATATCTTTGACGTGGGCACACACAAATTCGATGGCACTCTTTATCGATCGCGCACGCACACACACACACATCATCCCTCATTTCGATTCTATGGACACCTCAAGCCGGTGGTACCTCCACTCTCTTCTCGTGGATCGCCCCCTCTATATATATGTTATATCCAGGACTCTATTTCACACACATTGCATATGTTACATTTTTTGATTGACCCCCCCCCCCAAACAAACTCTCAAGAACCCACACACTATATCTCTCTAGGTTTGTATCTCTCTCACACAACCACCCATAGGTGGTGTACGTATACAAGAAGAGAATAGGTGCACCGTGCACGTACTCATGCTTCGTGCCTAGCCACACCCGCGCGGGTACACGGTGGAGCTCATTTCTTTACGAAATGGCAGCCCACATGCTAATTTGAACGCCTGTAGTGGTTGTTTACCTAGGGAGGTCGTGTACCATGCCTGCACGAAACAAAGTTCGACTTAACGCATTGCCGCATTATTTTTAAATAAAGTTATAGCGCTCAATGGCACGTACACAGAATATAAAACGATTTTTATGGAGAAAAAGGTAGTCCGCTCACTATATACAATGGAGCCTTGCGTGCCTGGTTTGTCGCTCTTCAGAGTATCTCACACAAGGCTGCGGTGGCCTCTCTCTCTCTCTCACTGTTGGTCACTGATCCGGCCGCATCCCATCCGCCGGGGGAAAGGGAGTGCGGTGGCCTCTCTCTCTCTCTCACCGTTGGTCACTGATCCGGCCGCATCCCGTCCGACGGGGGAAAGGGAGGAAGTGCATCGTTTCTCCGTTCGAGGGCGCCGAGGCAGCACGTCCCGATCGGCGGTACACGTCGTTCTCTCTGACCAAGCTCCGGCGCCACAGGGCCTACACCACCTGCTCGCAGATTCCGCCCGCCGCTGCTCACCTAGTTACATCCCGATGACCTCCAGGTATCACCTCCGGCCTTGCTCCACTGCCATCTTCCCACGTCGCTGCATGTGGATCTTCCATAGTTCTTTGCCCAAAACGTAGCTCGTCCAGCGTACTTTCCATATTGCATTATCATCCTCACACCATTTTAGACAAACACAACCGTGTTGTTATCTTCCCTTAGGGAAAGGAATATGCTTCTTTTTTGTCGTCACATGTGTCATCAACTGTTATTGGCCAGTAATTGTTTCCTTTCTACCTCTTTTTTGCAAACAGGGCTATCCATTTCACCTCGTTGCTATTCCGACCTTTTGGTGAACTGCACAAATCATTTTTTTTCTTAAGAGTGTTTTGTGCAGTTGTACTAAAATGTCACATGGGCAACATCTCTACATTTCAGTGCGACTGCACAAAGGGAGATTGGTTTTGCTCTATCCTCCTCATCCAACTCCGAGCGTAATCTTCTCCAACTAGTTAGTCTTAAAAGAGACTGCAAAGGTGACGAGCTTCTATTTATGTGTTTATTGTTTCATCAGCAGTCCTCTATTATCATAATCACACTTAATATCTTTGGAACAGGGACGCTCAGCTCAATTTTAGTGGAACTGCACAAAATGATCGGAATGTTGCATGCTCCAGACAGCTACTTTTTTTCCCAACATGCCTTGTTGATTTAGACAGAGCTGGGGGACGTTGCTGCCAATGAAAGCATGGATCAATTTTAATTTAACACCTTCTCACAACTCTGTCTTCAGTTGTGATGTAATTATTAGCTCTGATCTGCTAATAATTGACATGCATTAGCAAGGAAGTTAGTTTTTTATTGTTTCCGAAAGAGCATCGATGGCAAGACATGCGAAACAGAAGCTGAAAGCTCACACCATTGTACAATTTCATGTCTCGCTGGAAAATTATTTGTATAGTACGTCAATTATGTAAACAAATGATGGAAGCTTGATAGCATTCCAGAAGCCTCTTCATCATCCGGGTCCATGTGCCATGCACAAAATTACACTCCTTCGTTCCTAAATATTTGTCTTTTTACAAATTTCAAACAGGCATATTTTAGAGTGTAGATTCACTCATTTTGCTTCATATGGGTACTCCCTCCGTTCCTAAATATTCTATTCGTCTTTCTAGAGATTTCAACAAGTGACTACATACGGAGCAAAATGAGAGAATCTACACTCTAAAATGTGTCTATACATCCGTATGTGCCAGTCCATTTGAAATCTCTGAAAAGACAAATATTTGAGTAATCACTTGTTGAAATTTCTAGAAAGACAAATATACTCTGGAGTATATTTAAGAACCGAGGGGGTAGTGCACAACCGCATGGGAGACTCAGCCCGGTCGTTGCGCCGCATTAATAGTGAGTAATGAGCAGTCAAATCGTAAGCCCCACCTTTCCCACTGTAAGTTGCTCTGAAGAAGCAACCATCAATATGCTCTTCTTTGAATCCGCTCATACTACTCCATCCGTCACTGTTTATACAACGCGCTTCAGAAAAAAGAAAAAAAGATCTATGGGACCAAGGCGACTAGCGATCGGCCTGAAAAATAGCATTGGTAGTTATAGCACGGCGTCTATTACTAGTAGACTAGCTACACTGGGAGTAACTTCGGTAGTAACATCGAGTCCAACTCAGCAAATTTGCTTATGTGGCAATGAGTTAATGAGGAGAGATGTAGTACTAGTAACTTAGGTAGTTACTGTAACATTACATGTCCCAATGCAATATGAGTCTATAACATAATAAATGAAGCTTTGCATGTTACCACACTTATGTTACTACCCACTACTGAGGTAGTAACATAGTCTAGGGATATGTGTATGTTACTAGTGTATGTTACTCTCCATTGTGGCTAGTCGTAGAGGGAATAATGCGTACACACATGCATGTAGTGCTTCCACCCCGGGTACACACATGCATGCACTTACTACACTCCGTAGTTACATGGAGAGAAAATTGTGGACTTGATTGCGGTTACCACGCCCTAATTAATTGAGCATTAAACCAAACGTGTCTAAAGTCTCTCTGGTGGTGGAAATGCATTGAGAGAAATGCATCATAATGAAGCGCGCCCTGTAAACTGTGACCGAGGGAGGAGTAGTATGAAGGTTCAAAACCAAGTACGCGTATGGCCAGTCGGTCAACGCACCTCCTCTTGGCATATCACTGACACGTGGGACAGGAGTGTGAGCAAACCGATCTCAATTGACGGCAAAGATCCAACCCGCCGTTCCTTGAGAGAGACGAGGAGCGAGAACACATAGATGGGTTCGCATGGAGGCCAAGATATATTCGAGCATGGTTGGTTGATCGATATCATTCATTACATGTTGGGCTGCCGTTTTCCGCCCTTCTCCGGAATAAACGTGTACTTTATCAGAGATAAAAAGAAATAAGAGTACAAACGCTCCACCATGCGGTTCTAGTAGTAGTACTACTCGTACTACTGCACTTGGCTCTTCGCCTCTTTGTGAAGTCGAACAATGATGGTACTCCGCATGTTGGGTACTATAGTGTATGCCTCTGACAATCTGACACCAAATGGACTGATGCATGTCCACCGAGGGTAGGTTGCATTAGTCAAAAGGCGTGAGCGAGCTTCACCTTGTCCTGCAAGCTTCTCCTCATTCTGCGAGTTGACGGGACACACCAAAAAGTAGTGCTAGTCCATACTCCCTCCTTTCCGGTTAATATGGCTCAATCTTTTTTGCGGGTAAATGAGAGAGCTTTATTCATATATAAGCATTCTTAGGACGACCAGCCAAGACACTGGTCACTAGGAAGTGAGGTACCCCGCAAAAAAACAAGTAGGAAGCGAGGTGTTTCATCAAGCCAGCTCTCGGCCACATTCAAAGTGCAGCAAGCACGGTTTGCACGAAGATGCGCCACAAGGTTTGCTGACCTGTTTACATGTTGAATAACAAAAAAAAGAGGAAATATTACCGAGCGCTACTATTTGTAACAGGATATGAGCCAGAATTAAGCGAGAATTGTGGCGAGTGTTCCATGCAATCAACTTCCATTATCACATGCGAGAACCCTCGAAGAGAACCAAATGTGTTGAAGATTGCTTTATCACATTTTAAAATTATAATAAGAGTGCAGACGCTCCTCCATACGGTTCGTAGTACTAGTATAGTACGTACCTTTATAGACTACATTAGTAAATTTTGCGCTTGGTTGTTCGCCTATTCGGGAAGTCGAACAATAGTAGCACTAGTAGTATAGTGTATGCTTCTGGCAATCTGACACCAAATTAACTGTTGCACGTCCACCACCTGAGCGAGGGAGAGCTTGCATTAGTCAAAAGTTTCTCCTTGTCCTGCGAGCCACCGCGCGCAAGTAATGCTAGTCCATACTGCCTCCTCTCCGGTTAATATGGATTAATTTCAAACGAGATAAATACACTGTCTGTCACTGTATATTTGTAAAAATACGGTCAGTGGACTTCATAATACGCTCATTGCGCTCAATATATATATTTTCCGGTGTTTATACGGTCACTAGCTCACCCTGACTGAGTATGTGTGTGCATGCACGTGTAGGTTGAGCACTTAGCGTGACCATGTGTGTTCCGTCGTGTGCTCGGACATGCATGCATTAGGGCGTCGCGTGCGTTTTTGCGTACATGTGTACGTGTGACTGTTGCATACACGTAGGGGGAGTACGTGTAGGGGGCACTAAGGAGCAGTCAAATCACATAGTAAGTTAGTCGGAAGAAGCAACCATCATTTCACTCTTGAATGACACGTACGCAATATAAAATGGTTGATATGGAGAGAAAAAGAAAACCACTATATATACACTAGCAGGAGCCTAAGCTACAAGCCTGCTTGCTAAGGTTGCTCTCTTCACAAGCATAGAATGACAGGCCTGATCCCGCAGCTGGGGGAAGGGAACAATGTTCTGCGTAGACGCGGTCGACATTGGCGAGGGAAAAAACCCACAGTCGGTGCATCCCAATCGGGGGTCACCGCGGTTTGGGACGATGTCGTGTCCCAACCGCCCTTCTAGCTATAGCCCGACGTCCCAGGTAGTCCATCTTCCTTTTGGAGCCGGCTTGCTCCACTGTCGTACCTCCATCTCCATGTTGATCTTTCTCTACTTCTACCGGCTTCTACTTGTGATGAGTTTATGTCTCATGAACTAGTGCCAGTACTATTATTCTAATCACACTTCTTCAATATCTTTGCCATCAGGGATGCTCAGGTCAATTTTAGTGGAACTGCACAAAAGCATCGTATGATCCGAGGGTGCCAGCCATCTTTCCTTTGACAGGTTCTACCTGGCCAGGGAATTAAATCATGTTTAGGGTTTAGGGTTTAAGTCGTAGTGACCCCATGAGTAGTTTTTATTTTGTACACGCTCTCACAACTTTTTCCTTTAGTTGTGAAGTAAATATTGGCTATGGTCTGTGAATCATTGAGATGCATCAGCATGCGTGTTAGTTTTCCTTTGTATTTGACGGAATGTTGTAATGGGGCAACCTTGGAATAGGAATGAAAATGGAGTGGAAAGTTTCCGTTTTTCCGGAGAAAAAATGGAAACAGAGAGAAACCAATGTTTCGTTTCGTTGGATCACGCCATCGAGTAAAACCAACGTTTAAATCACGTCTGTCGTGTTCGTGTCTCACCCTCCTCCATGGCTCAACCCCACACGGTCGCTCGGCATGCCACTCACCGCAAACCGAGTATACGATAACTTTCCCGCCTGCTTGTCGATGGATCGCGCCATGGAGTACTACTAGCACTACTGGAAGAGATTGACGAGTTGGGGGAGGACAGCTAGCTGTAGCATGGACTCCCAAAAACTTTTTACATGCATGTTGTAGCCGGCTATTGCGACCTTTGAACGCGGAGCAGCCACGTGCACCCGGAAGCGGCACGGGCGACGCTCTCTCGGTCGGCGCGCCGCTTCAATGTCGGCGCCAGTGAGAGGTCGCGTCCGCTTTGGCCGGGCATGAATGCGGCACTGACCGTTTCGGGCGGGAAGCATGCGCGGGTGATGAAGAGGGTTCGGGTTGGTCAAGACCGGCCGTGGCAGCGGTCCGGACGTGCGCAAACAAGAGATGTTGTACGTTAATATTGTTGCGTATATAATTAACAATGTAAATAATGTGCCAGTTGGACAAATATGATTGGAGATGGAGATGGAAATGGAATTTTACGTAAACACGGATATGCATGTCTATGTCTATGTGTGTGTGCGCGACGACTCTCGTGACCTGGAAGCGGGGGCGTGTTTTTGATCGAGTTTTCTTTCTTGGTACGTTAGAAAATCAGTTTGTCCAATTCACATCTAGATGTTATTTAAGGATATCACATCTAAGCTCCCACAAGTATATAATGTAGCAACAAGAAACAAAAAAAACTAGGACAAAAAAAATAGACCACAAACAGAGTGGACATCAACTTAGATGTGACATAACTATGTCACATCTAGATGTGTCCTAGACAGACCCTTAAAAAATCGTCCGCCAGTTTTCGTTTCTTTTTTCCGGGAACGCGCATATTCTATTTAAAACCACTCCTATGGAGAGATTTTTTTACTCCATTATAGCCTCTTGTTTGATAGAGTTTCTCGCGTATCGCTCCTCACCCTCTCCATATCAAAACAAGATGACAGTGTCCAGTCTATCTCTCTCCTCACCGGTGGTCACAGATCCGGCCGAATCCCGTCCGCTGCGGGAGGCGAGGAGGTGCAGCGTTGATGTTGTCGCCGTCAGCGACGGGGGGAGCCGATGCGCACCGTCCTCTTGGAGCCGGCGCTGGTGTGGACGAAGATCCTCCGCGCCCTTGTTCGCTGCCATCGTGTGGTCAGATCCCGCCCGCCCGCCTAAACGACATCTCGTCCACCTGAGGTATAACTTCTTGTATTGGTCCAGCTCCCCAGGTCGCTGCGTGCGGGTTTTCTTCTATGCGACTACTCCCCAGCTCCCCATGCATAGTAGGGTTCATCGGCTGGTCCAACATCACCTACTAGTACTATTATACTCCCTCCGTCTAGGTGTGTAAGTCATCTTACGAAAACCAAATAATCCCAAAACACTTAGGCGCGATGCATTAATTTCTACCTCGTTTCTTGTTTCTTGACATATCAACCAATAAGAGATGTGGGGTGTGCATGCTTTTAATGACTTGAGACTACCAAACACGACATGCAGTGGTTAGTTCATTGCATGCAATGCTATTAATTAGCAAATGAACATTAAGTTCTCTCGTTTTCTCCTCCTCCTTGGTCACGGTGCACAACCTAAGATGACTTACTCACCTAGACGGAGGGAGTAGAGGAAATGCCACTCGAAAAGTTGTCCTGATTTATGCCTCGGTGGAGGTATACATGTTGTTTCGACAAAAAGTACATGGTGGTTGTGTGGTCATTGTCCATATGGTGGTAGTACTATCACTGGTTAAATGAAGAAATGCTTTTTTTCTCGGGTATCCTGGTTTAGTTCCCATCAAGATATAATTATGATGCTTCTGTTTGTTGGTGTACTTTTCATTAACCCTTTTTTATATTTTTGGAAATAGCGATGCGTGTCTCCTTACCCGGGCATGTCTTCCTCAATTTTAGTGGAACTGCACAAAATTGGATGGCCATTGTTGTTCCGCCTCACTGTCCTCTGCCACGTGGTTCTTCCTTCCTCGAGCTTGATTACTGAGAAGAAACAGACCACGGTGAGGATTTGTCGAACTTCATAGGTGCCTCACCCAAACTTGATGCCAAATGGATGATGCATCACCACGATGACCTATTGGTGCTCATGGTCGCGCCTCATGGTTGCGTCCGCTGGTGAAGCTGATCGATTTTCAATGAAAAACAAGCTGTCTTCCATCAGTGCTCTTTGCTTGTTGCGCACAAAGATGATATCCTTCGTCAGTTCACCTTGGTTGCGTTGGAGACGCAGTCGTCTTTCACATTGGTGCAATTTTATCACATAATTGGCTATGAACCAAATGTTTCCTCGAAGAAGGATCGACGTTGGTACTAAGAGCATAAGTTCCGCGAGAGTAATGTGTTGTATTCTGGCCTATGGCCTTCATCTGTAAACCTTCTCTCTTAATCAATGAAAATGGTAAATCTTTTGCCTCGTTTCAAAAAAAATAGCATAAGTTTTGTATTGATTTCTAAGCCTTCTCACAACTTTGTCTCCAGCTCCCCTGTAATTTTATTTGTCCAACTATTAACTTTGATTTAAAAAATGGTGTGGACTAAAAACCCGGATGGATGTAGTAGCCCTCCATTTTTATTTACTCCGCATATTAGATTTGACTGAAGTAAAACTTTGTAATACTCTCAAACCTTTCCGATAATTGAAATTAAAATTCTTTGTTTGTACACACTGTCACACGTTTCCGATAATTTGGCGCATGTGTGGTTGTTCACTTAAGGGAGGGTAGTGTACCACACGTGAAGGACAGGAAGTGCGACCAGGACGCGTGGGCGTGGATCGTTAGTTCATCGGAAGTAGTACTCCCTCTGTACATTAAATAAAGAGTTATGTTTCGTACTTACACAATTTAAAACGATTGTTATGGAGAGAATAAGAAAACCACTCCACTATATATTAGTCGTATACACACGAGAGTACTATATGGACGCAGCTTCATTGACTTAGTGCACCTGCCTTTGGGTTTATGACAGGTGGGCCCAAAATGTGGCTGGCTCACCTGTCATACAGCCAAAAGCAGATGGAGTGAAGACACCGAAGCTCAGTCTGTACTACATTAGTATATATATAAGCGGGAGCCTCAGCGCTTGTTCGCTAGAGTTTGCACTCTCCACACGCTCGCCGCAATACATATATGTTACACGCTGGAGGCTCAGCGTTCATTTGCTAGGGTTTGCTATATTTACAGTCTCTCACCCTCTCTTCACCAGATCTAAACAAGATTGTGTTCGCCTCTTGTCTCGCTCCCCCCTCACAGCTGGTGAAGGAGGCGTCTGTATCCCGTCGCACCGGGAAGGGGAGGAGGTGCAGCGTTAACTCTATCGCCTTCGGCGAGGGAGGCAATCCACTGCCAGCTGCGCTCTTCTCTTTCACCCAGCGCCTGTGCGGGAGGGCCACCGACCCCTTCTTCCTCGCTGTCGTACGTAGTGTGGGCAAATCCGGCCTCCCGCCGCACGCCTTGCCACATCCCGACGACCCTAAGGTATAAGTTTCTTTGAAACCGTCGTTGCTCTAGCTGCATGTGGATCTTTTTCGATCTGTAGTCGAATCTAGGTCTTGGTTCAAAGAGGAAAGAAAGGTGCGGTGGGGTGGAGCATGAATCTAGGACGTGGTTCAATGAGGAAAGGAGGGAGGAAAGTAGTATAGACTGGCTATCCAGCCGCTTTGTTGGTCGAAAAGGGAAAAAGGGGGTAACCCAGTACACACATCTGTAAGGAACCGATCTCTTTGTTGAAAAGGGAAAGAAACTGGGGGGGGCGGGTAGTTTGTGCAAGACTAGATTTGCTTCCCTCACATGGGAAAACAGTTCAAAGAGAACAAATATGGGACCAACACAGATATGCTGCTTGGCTACATACTCTGCATCACCCATTTATACGTGTGGACGCACATGTTTCTAGCATGTCCCATACAGCTATTTTGTTGTTGTTAATCTAAGAATGCCGCCAGAAAATTGAAGCAATGCCACTGTTAAAAGTAAATTACATTTTGTAATGAATGTTGTTTCAAGAGAGTGTCTCTGTTAATATGAATCAATGCTACCGTTTTAGAAATGCTACTATCCTACTTTGTTTTCCATCCAAGATAAGTTAGATGCTTCTTTCTGTCACTGTTTGTTTCATCCTCCTTTATCGGCAAGTAATTGTTTCCTTTTTTGCCTCTGTTAAAACAGGGGTATCGATTCAACTTGTTGCTATTGCGACATTTTGCTTCGCTACTCGAAACACTTATGTTTTAAGAGTGTTTTGTGCAGTTCAACTTGAATGTCACACCAGTGACTTTGCTTAATTTTGGTGGAACTGCACAAAAGGAGATCGAGATTTGTTTCCAGTCTTCGTGGTGAGTTGTTTCAAATATTGGTCTCATCCACATGATGTGCAGTGTGCTTTGAGATGTTGTACTTGTTTTGGTACTGTTTTAAATAAATGTTGAATTGAAGCTATTGTATTGCTGTCTTTTCCCATTAAGTAGTGAACAAAAATGGGACCAACCCAGACATGATGCTTGTTGCTTTGTTACAACAAACTCTGCATCACCCCCTTTATAAGTAGATGGAAGCACATATTGTTGTTGCGCCCACTCTCCCCTGGAACTGTTTATGCTTTTCGTTAATCTAATGCCGCTGGTAAAATTAAGCAATGCCACTATCAGAATTAATTAACTACTAAATCTTAGTTCAAAACTGCGACACTTGTTAGGAATGGTACTATCCTGCTTTGTAGTTCTTTCTACATGTTTAACCAAGGTATTGTTAAGATAATGTCTATTTAAAAACGAATCAGTTGCATTGTTTTAGGAATGGTACTTTTTTGCTTTGTCGTTCTTTATACATGTTGAACCAAGGCATGGTTAAGATAATGTCTCAGTCAATATGAATGAATCACACTGATGGAGAATTGCTCCTCTCCTGCTTTGTTTCCCATTAAGACAAGTCATCAACCGTTATTTCTCAGTAATTGTTTCCCTTATACCTATTATTTCTTACAGGGATATCAAAATTAAAGGTCGGTTTTATTCCGACTTTGATTTTAGTTGAACTGCACAAAAGGAGCCAATGTGTCCAAGGCAAACTGCTGCGTTACTGGGTCCAGTCGGTCATTCCACTTTGCAGAAAGAAGCAGTCACTGGATGCGTTACATTACAGAAGGAATGACCGAGAAGCTTTACAGAGTATTATTAGACACCGGTGACATGACTAGTCTGCAGAGACCATTGGCAATTTAACAACACGTGGAGTGCCCTGGGCAAAAAGTGCCCAAACAAGTACAAGAAGCTAAGACACGACACGATCATAGGCATTACATATTTTGAATGGGAAAAGCTTGTCAAAGTTTAATCATTGATGTTAGCAAGAAGACGTTAGTTTAATATATTGGAATTGGAAAACCTTGTCAAAATTTGCTCATTGATGTTAGCAACAAGACGTTAGTTTAATATATTGGAATTGGAAAACCTTGTCAAAATTTTCTCATTGATGTTAGCCAGAAGACATGCATTTGATATTTTTGAGTGAGACGCCCTTGCTGTGAGCAGCGTCGAGTGTTTTTTCCTATTCATGTGTTCAGTTTAGAAGTAAATAGTTACTCTGCTAAGATATTCATGTGTTAAGAGTTTGTTCTGAATATTGTCTATGTAATGCCAGGCCTTGTGTTTGATTGCAAAGTTGAGCTTGGAATGTTGTGGCATGCGGCATCACGAGATGTTCACCGTGCCTCCTGAGAATAATGCTTCGTATTGTTTTGCATGTCAATCTAATGCCAGTGATTTGCTTGTTAAGAAGATCATCCTCTTCTGTTATTTCCGTGCGTAAGAAGTTCATTGTCTGATGTTTCATTCATAGCCTATACGACATGTCGGGTAGGTTAGACGTGAAACCATATGATCTTCCGACCAACTCATGATATTAGGCCGTGATTGGATCGTCGTTTTCCAACCAAAACCGCTTGTAAAACTAACGCTTGTAAATTAAAGCAGATGGTCTCGGGCGAAGGCGCTTGGTTGGTCTCGGGCGAATGTAAAATATTGGAAGTACTTCACACACGATAAAAACGCTGAATGACACTCGGACGATTGCTAATCCAGCCGTTAGCTGCTGATTCAGCCTTGCCCATGGATGGCATGATACGCACGTCGTGCATGTATCGTCTGGTAATGTCGTCCATATAGCAATGCTCGTAAAATATACACTGGTCTCTCAAATTACACGCGTAACCCGCCGGATTTACTTACAGACCTCAGGCCTTCCGATGACGAGTAAATTACACTTGTATGTTAATACAGGTTTGAAATAAACTAGAGCTCCCAAGCGCGGCCTTACCGTTTCATGCCGTCTCAGTTTCTCGAAGGTGCTCATAGGTGTCCGATGATCCTGGCTTCCTGAATGAGCAGCGGACGCTGTATCAGACCTCCGTAGGGCCCGCGAGGCCCTCTCCATTGTCCTTCGAGTTGTTGCGCTCGCCGTGGCGCCGAGCATTGTTAACATGGTCAACGAACATGAGGATTCAGGAGATGACTCTATTTTGACTGGATGACACTAGGGACCCACTAGGGCCATAGCCGTACGTATGCAAGTGCCTCCTTATTATGTACAACTATATTTTTTTTGCTTTCTCCTGGTTTCCTGACATCACGGTCCCACACCATTGTCAACCTATGTAGTCAATATAAACGAGAGAATTGCACAAGGTGCGGCCGACAGCTGGGACCAAGCAGCTCGAGCAGTATTTGTGTTTTTGAGGCGTGAGCACTGCAGAGTTTTTCTTGGTGATGATTTCGTTGTTGTTTAGAGGAGAGCAGGGTATTAACTGGGCGGGTTGTGGCCCGTCTAGTCCAGGCCAGATATCCAGCCCAGATAATACTTTTTTCAAGATGAAAATGGCTAGCCCAGCTATACGTCTTTTTGAGGAATACCCAGGCA
Organism: Triticum aestivum; assembly: GCF_018294505.1. Taxonomy (NCBI): domain Eukaryota; kingdom Viridiplantae; phylum Streptophyta; class Magnoliopsida; order Poales; family Poaceae; genus Triticum; species Triticum aestivum. Next base: position 488,519,120 of record NC_057798.1, read on the forward strand.
AGGTCAACTTGTTATTCTCCGCCCCGTTGTGCTGCAAATCTTTCCTAGGAGGGATGCATTAGGCTTAACAGGAAAATGGGCTTTAAAAATAATAAATGGGATGTAATTATAAAAACTGGGCAGTAACTATAAAAAAATGCACCAAACATGAAATTAGTTTATAAAATATTATTTATGGATTTTGAAAATCTTAAATTTTCATTGTTGCACGTGCAATGTTTCTTTGGATTTTTACGTAATACAAATTTGTATTTAATATGAATAGAAATTTTGGGATAAAAATATTTCGGATCCCATCAAAATGTGGGAAATTTTATTGAATTCTGTCTTCAACGGTTGGTTGAAATTATTAATCGTTGTCCTAGCTAGAAAATGGGTTGTACTTTTAACAAACTGTAAATGGGTTGTTCTAAATTCCATTAGAATTCAAAAATGGGCTGTACATTCTTACAAAATGCAAATGGGCTATAAGTTCTCTGCCACACACTTGTGGGCCTACTAAGTGACGCATCCCCTAAAAAAATAAGTTGACGCATATGCAAGGCTTTGTCAACTTATTATAGTCAACACACGATTCTAGCAGCAGTGGCCGTTGGATGTCTATCCAACGGATGTCGTGCTTCTTCTTCAATCTCGAATATTCTTAGCTTCGGCCGCCCAAAAAATAATTCCTCCCCCTGACATCTGGGGTGCACCATTTCGGAGGCTGACCTGTGGGCCTACTAAGTTGGAGAGTACCAAGGGCTTTGTCAACTTAGTCAATATAAACGATTCTAGCTTCAGTGACCGTATGATGTCCATCCAACAGCCGTAGTGCTTCTTCAACCTCTGGTCTTCTTGGTCCAGCCGCCCAAAGCAGCGCCGGTCGTGCCGCCTGCTCCTGCCTCCCATGCCCGACTGTGCTGCCGCGGAGGCCTCACCGCCCCCATACTACTCCCACCGCTGGCCAGGCCATCCCTCCACTCACCCACACCCCATGTTATTCTGCGGCGACGGCAGCCTCACACCGCAGCCGAACCAGTGAACCCTCGTACTCCTCTCCGCGCGGGCTTCCACTGTTGCGTCTTCCCCAGCTCCGTGTCGTCCCCTTCCTAGGCGTCGCCGTCGTCCATCGCCCTGGTGCTCTCGGCGCGGCGTGGTCAACATGGTCAACGAACGACTTCCATCGAAAGAGTACTGTACGTGGAGAGGCTGACAGCTGGGTCCACGGCGGCCGCAAGGAAGTGCCTCCTTATTACGCGCAAAATAATTATTCCTCCACCTGACACCAGGGACCCACAGGACGGGCCACCTTATTTCGTGAAAAAAACGTTTCCCCCTGACTGTTGGTACCCATAGGACGGGCAACCGTATTTCGCGAAAAAAACGTTCCCCCCGCTGTCAGCTCGGACCCACCGGAAGTGCCTCTTTATTACGCACAAAAAAAAGAATACTCTCCCTGCTAGCTGGGACTCACCTTGGTGGGAAGCTGACTTGTGGGCCTAGTAAGTTGACGGGGACGGAGGGCTTTGTCAACTTAGTCAATATGAACGATTCTAGCTCCAGTGACCGTACGATGTCCATCCAACGGCCGTAGTGCTTCTTCAACCTCTGGTCTTCTTGCTCCAGCCGTCCAAAGCAGCGTCGGTCGTGCCGCCTGCTCCTGCCTCCCGTGGCCGGCTGTGCTGCCGCGGAGGCCTCACCGCCTCCATACTACTCCCACCGCTGGCCAGGCCATCCCTCCATTCCACTCACCCACACCCCCTGTTATTCTGCGGCGACGGCAGCGCAGCCGAGCCAGTGAACCCTCGTACTCCTCTCTGTGTGGGCATCCACTGTCGCGTCTTCCCCGGCTCCGCGTCGTCCCCTTCCTAGGCCTCGTCGTCGTCCACCGTCGTGGTGCTCTCGGCGCAGCGTGATCAATGTGGTCAACGACCGAATTCCATCGGAAGAATAATGTACGTGAAGAGGCTGACAGCTGGGTCCACGGAAGCCGCAAGGAAGTGCCTCCTTATTATGCGGAAAATAATTATTCCTCCACCTGACAGCAGGGACCCATCGGACGGGCCACCAGTATTTCGCGAAAAAAACGTTTACCCCTGACTACTGGGACCCACCCAACGGGCCATCGTATTTTGCGAAAAAATGTTCCCCCTGCTATCAGCTCAGACCCACCGGAAGTGCCTCCTTATTACGCACAAAAAAATGAATACCCCCCTGCTAGCTGGGACCCACCTTCGTGGGAGGCTGACTTGCGGGCCTACTAAGTTGACGGGGACGAAGGGCTTTGTCAACTTAGTCAATATAAACGATTCTAGCTCAAGTGATCGTACGATGTCCATCCAACGGCCGTAGTGCTTCTTCAACCTCTGGTCTTCTTGCTCCAGTCGCCCAAAGCAGCGCCGGTCGTGCCGCATGCTCCTGCTTCCCGTGGCCGGATGTGCTGCCGCGGAGGCCTCACCGCTCCTGCTTCCCACCGCTGGCCAGGCCCTGCGGCGACGGCAACCTCACACCGCAGCCGAACCAATGAACCCTCGAACTCCTCTCCGCGCGGGCTTCCACTGCCGCGTCTTCCCCGGCTCCCCGTCGTCCCCTTCCTAGGCCTCGCCGTCGTCCACCGCCCTGGTGCTCTCGGTGCGGCATGGTCAACGTGGTCAAGGAACGACTTCCATCGGACGCGGACTGTATGTGGAGAGGCTGACAGCTGGGTCCACGGCCGCAGCAAGGAAGTGCCTCCTTATTACGCAGAAAATAATTATTCCTCCACCTGACAGTGGGGATCCACCGGACGGGCAACAGTATTTCACGAAAAAAACATTTCCCCCCTGACTGCTGGGACCCACCAGCTTCACCTTTGCACGCAAGGAAGTGCGTCCGGGCAAAAAAAACAATTCGCCCCCCTGACTGCTGGGACCCACCAGCTACATCTTCGCACGCAAGGAAGTGCGTCCGGGCAAAAAAAATGATTCGCCCCCCTGACTGCTGGGACCCACCAGCTACATCTTCGCACGCAAAGGAAGTGCGTCCGGGCAAAAAAAATGATTCGCCCCTCTGACTGCTGGGACCCACCAGCTACATTTTCGCACGCAAGGAACTGCCTGACAGTTGGGACCCACCTGGTCGAAGCGTACGTAGCGTTGTCATTCTGGTCGCGAATGTGTACGTTCATATATACCGGTCGATGTAGAGGCGTGCACGTGTCGTAGTAGAGGCGCGTACATGTCGTAGTAGAGGCGTGCACGTAGCATGTACACGTATGTACAGCGGCCAGGGTGCAAGAAAGAAAATACGGCCACGTATGTGTACATACGGGCAGGGTCTCGAACACCTAGTCGCGCATACGTACGGCGAGGGCTCGTGTTCATGGGGAGGCAACGAAATGCGTCGTGTTCATGGGGAGGCAACGGAATGTGTCGTGTTCATGGGGAGGCAACGGAGTGCGTCGTGTTCATCGGGAGGCAACGGAACGCGTGGAGCCAACCGGCTTGGATGGAACAGGCGATGGAAATGAGGCCTGGCGTACCGCAGAACGGAGGAAACGGACCTCCTACGATCGAAACAGGGGTCCTGTTGATCGGGAGGGGTGTGGCATACCGCAAAACGGAGGAAATGGACCTACTACGGTCGAAACGGGGGCCCTGTTACTCGGGAGGGGTGTGGCGTACCGCAAAACAGACGAAACGGACTTGTGTTGGAGTGCTACGG
>NC_057798.1:488523093-488577770 GCF_018294505.1 Triticum aestivum
GGGGTGTGGCGTACCGCAAAATGGATGAAACGGACTTGTGTTGGAGCGCTACGGTCGAAACGGGGGTCCTGTTCATCGGGAGGGGTGTGGCATACTGCAAAACGGGACTCCACGGGATAATGTTCATCTCCACCGTCGACCTCCTCCAGCCTCCATGGGCTACCGTCGACCTCCTCCAGCCTCCACGGGCTCTTGTTCATCCAGCCTCCACCGCGCTACTCCACCGGCTACTGTTCAACCACCCCTCCACGGGCACCCCTCCACCGTCTACTGTTCATCCAACCCTCCACACCACGGGGTCCTGTTCAACCACCCCTCCACGGCCACCCCTCCACCGTCTACTGTTCATCCAGCCCTCCACACCACGGGGTCCTGTTTATCCAGAGGCAACGCCACCGCTCACTGTTCATCCAACCCCCCCCCCTGCAACGCTCACTGTTCATCCCAGAGGCAGCATTGATCGGCTTCAGTTAGCAGCAGTAGCGAAGGAATCGCTCCATCGGGTTCAGTTAACAGCCATCGATCGATCGCTCGGGTTCAGTAACGTGTAGCCTGCAGTGCAATCGCTCGGGTTCAGTTAGAGCCCAACGCCTCGCTCGGGTTCAGTTAGAGCCAACGCCTCGCACACACGCGCGTACGTGTACGAGAGAAACGCGCATCGCTCCGCCCCGACCTCCCACTGTAACCGGCAACTCCCCGAAATTTTCCTCCCCCTCGCTTCTACCATGGTTTTTTCCGTCATGGACGGCCCAAAGAATGTCATGCAGATGCGTCTCCGGCCCGCCCAGGACGAAAAGCCCAGTTTCTGTCATGATTTTTTGTCATAGAAGTAGGATCCCACCACATCTATGATGATACCGGGTTTTGTCGCAATTATCGTCATAGAAGTGTCATATGTATGACAGAAAAAAAAATCGTTCGGCCCAAAATGTCACGGATGTGTCTTTTTTTTGTAGTGCAATGATCTCCTGTTTTAACAGAAATAACAGGCATGCCTACAACAGGTCTATGTATCTTAGCATCGGGTCTAGCAATATTAGCAGCTTCCTCGCAGAAGTAAATAACATGCCCACCAATATTATCAACCAAGAGATCTTTAACCATAGCAATACTAGGTTCAACTTTAATTTGCTCAGGTGGTGTATATGTTCTAGTATTACTCTTACGAACAACAGTTGAAGCTTTAGCATGATCCTTTATCCTAACAGGGAAAGGTGGTTTCTCAACATAAGTAGTAGGAACAATAGGATCATTATAAGTAATAATCTTTTCTTCAACTGTAACAGGTGCAACTACTTTTACTTCAATGGGAGGATTATATTTAAACCACTTCTCCTTAGGGAGATCAACGTGAGTAGCAAAAGATTCACAGAAGGAAGCTACTATCTCAGAGTCAAGTCCATATTTAGTGCTAAATCCACGAAAAGCATCGGTATCCAAAAAAGACTTGACACAATCAAACTTAGGTTTCATACATGACTCCTTACCATCATCGGAACCCCAATCTTCATAGTTGTGTTTAATTCTTTCCAATAAGTCCCACTTGAATTCAATAGTCTTCAGCATATAAGAGCCAGCACAGGAAGTATCGAGCATGGTGCGATCATTGAGACAAAGCCGAGCACAAAATTTTTGAATAATCATTTCTCTTGAGAGCTCATGATTGGGGCATGAATATAACATTGACTTAAGCCTCCCCCAAGCTTGAGCGATGCTTTCTCCTTCGCGAGGCCAAAAATTATATATATAATTATGATCACGATGAACAAGATGCATAGGATAGAACTTCTGGTGAAATTCCAACTTCAATCGTTTATAGTCCCAAGATACCGTATCATCACATAGCCTATACCATGTCAATGCATCTCCCCTCAAAGATAAAGGGAAGACCTTCCTCTTAACAAAATCATCGGGTATACCTGCAAGCTTAAATAATCCACAAACTTCATCCACATAGATAAGGTGTAAATCGGGATGCAATGTTCCATCTCCTGCAAAGGGATTAGCTAGCAGTTTCTCTATCATACCCGAAGGAATTTCAAAGTAAACATTTTCAGTGGGTTCAGTAGGTTGAGGAGCAACCCTTTGCTCTACTGGTCAGGGTGAAGATGCCCCGAACAAGCCCCTCAAAGGATTAGTTTCCATAGTAACAAGTGACAGTAAATTTCAGCACACTATATAAATGATTCCATACCAAGTTCCACTCACCAAAGGTACTTCATTCCCCGGCAACGGCACCAGAAAAGAGTCTTGATGACCCACAAGTGTAGGGGATCTATCGTAGTCCTTTCGATAAGTAAGAGTGTCAAACCCAACAAGGAGCAAAAGGAAATGACAAGCGGTTTTCAGTAAGGTATTCTCTACAAGCACTGAAATTATAGGTAACAGATAGTTTTGTGATAAGATAATTTGTAACGGGTAACAAGCAATGAAAGTAAATAAGGTGCAGCAAGGTGGCCCAATCCTTTTTGTAGAAAAGGACAAGCCTGGACAAGTTCTTATAATGAGAAAAGTGCTCCCGAGGACACATGGGAATTATAGTCAAGCTAGTTTTCATCACGCTCATATGATTCGCGTTCGTTACTTTGATAATTTGATATGTGGGTGGACCGGTGCTTGGGTACTGTCCTTTCTTGGACAAGCATCCCACTTATGATTAACCCCTATTGCAAGCATCCGCAACTACAAAATAAGTATTAAGGTAAACCTAACCATAGCATGAAACATATGGATCCAAATCAGCCCCTTACGAAGCAACGCATAAACTAGGGTTTAAGCTTCTGTCACTCTAGCAACCCATCATCTACTTATTACTTCCCAATGCCTTCCTCTAGGCCCAAATAATGGTGAAGTGTCATGTAGTGGATGTTCACATAACAGCACTAGAGGAGAGACAACATACATCTCATCAAAATATCGAACGAATACCAAATTCACATGACTACTAATAGCAAGACTTCACCCATGTTCTCAGGAACAAACGTAACTACTCCCAAAACATATTCATGTTCATGATAAGAGGAGTATTAATATGCATTAAGGATCTGAACAAATAATCTTCCACCAAATAATCCAACTAGCATCAACTACAAGGAGTAATCAACACTACTAGCAACCCACAGGTACCAATCTGAGGTTTGGGTATAAAGCTTGGATACAAGAGATGAACTAGGGTTTGAGAGGAGATGGTGTTGGTGAAGATGTTGATGGAGATTGACCCCCTCCCGATGAGAGGATCATTGGTGATGACGATGGTGATGATTTCCCCCTCACGGAGGGAAGTTTCCCTGGCAGAATAGCTCCGCCGGAGCCCTAGATTGGTTCCGCCAAGGTTTCGCCTCGTGGCGGCGGAGTTTCATCCCGTAAGCTTGCTTATGAATTTTTTTCCAGGGTAAAAGACTTCATATAGCAGAATATGGGCACCGGAGGGCCACCAGGGGGCCCACGAGGTAGGGGGCGCGCCCCCCACCCTCGTGGCCAGGGTGTGGGCCCCTCTGGTACTTCTTTCGCGCAATAATTCTTATTAATTCCAAAAATGACTTTCGTGGAGTTTCAGGACTTTTGGAGCTGTGTAGAATAGGTTTCCAATATTTGCTCCTTTTCCAGCTCAGAATCCCAGTTGCCGGCATTCTCCCTCTTCATGATAAACCTTGTAAAATAAGTGAGAATAGCCATAAGTATTGTGACATAACGTGTAATAACAGCCCATAATGCAATAAATATCGATATAAAAGCATCATGCAAAATGGATGTATCAATGACTAAGTAACAACGACAATAAGATACGATAGAGAGCATATGTCTTACACCATATGATAGATAACTTGGTCTTACGAGCACAAACAAAACCAAAGCAAACGAGGTTCAACAGACCGAAAGCAAAGCGACAAAGCGAAACACACGACACAAGACGTGAAAATCCTACACTCTCTCCCCCTTTGGCATCGAGACACCAAAAAGGCAGAGAGGACACCTACGACACAGGTGGTAGCTCAGGCTGAAAATGACTCCTCGTCCGACTTGGCAGCGGGGATATGCTCCTCCTCTGACTCCATCCACTGATACCCCTGCTTGGCTATCCAAGTTGCCTCCAGAGTGAAGGCTTCCTCTGAGCCACTGGTGATAATCTCGCCAAAGGTCCTCAATATCTTCTTATCGTGTTGGCGACTCTTCTTGGAGTCAATATGGGCCCTGTAATGCCCCTTGGTCTGCATGCAGAACAGCTTCTTCATCTTCGTCTTCAGCTTCTTAGCCCAAGAGGGCTCAGTAGAGGGAGGATATAGTGTATCCATCAGAACTGTCCTCATCCGCTTTCTCCTCCTCGATCTCATCCTCATCCACATCCATCGTGGCAGCCTCGGCCTCAGCACTGGTGGTGGTGCTAGCCCATTGGCTCTTGATGCGGAGCTTGATGGGCTCATGACGAATCCAGCCGGGGGAAACAAACTCATCATCGTTATAGAGCTTCTCCCAAGTCTTGGTGATCAAGAGAAATAGGTAAGGCCCATAGATGGGCACCTTACGGTTGAACACCACAAACTGAAGCTTGCACCACATGATATGTGAGACATCAAGTGGTTGCGTCTGAGCATGACGCGCCTCCTCACAAAGGAGCATCATATCCACAAGATAGGCATGCACCTTGTCCTTGTCACTTATGCGCGGGAAGAGGGGGTTGCGGAAGATCCGATGCATGATGTCAAGGAAGGAGTTTAGCACCCACACCTTCTTCTTACTAGCAAGCGTCTTCTCAACAAGGAGGGGCTGGAGCTTGTTCTTGTTGGCTGACTCAGTGTTGTCATGAGGGTGAACTCCAACGGGCATGTCGAGCTCCTCATTTGGAACCTGAAGCAAATCCATGAAGTCCTTCCACTTAGCAGTCAACTGTTGACCATTGGTCATCCATGCCATGGTCCTTGGCTCATCAGAATGGAAGTGGACCGAAGCAAAGAACTGAGCCACAGTGTCTGGGTCAAAGTCCAGGTGAAAGGTAAGCATGTGCTCAATGGAAAACTGCTCCACCAAGTCCAAAGCTTCACCAAAATATTCACGGTGCTTATCCTGCCTCATGTGATTCATGTCAATCCAGTGCACGTCCACGTAGATGTTCTCCTTGGCCTTGATCACATCCAGATATATAAGGTTCTGCTACTTGGTCCAGAATAGATCATTCCCTCTGAAGTTAGCACGGGGATTCAGATAGGGGTTGATCTTCCTTCGAACAATGAACTCAGCCAGAGGTATCTCATCCATGCCCATGGTGGGCTCCTTGTGCTTGGTGGCGGGGTGCTTGGTTCTGCGTTGGGAGGCATTGGAGCCCTCTGGAGCTTCATCTTGGTTGCGCAGGCGCTTTGAGCTTGTGTCGCGGCTGGGATTCGAGCTACGAACATTGGAACCGGAGCCACCACCTGAGACACACAACACAAGAACACGCAAAAGAAGCAAGAAGGATCAATGCAAAGGTCGCAGCAAAACAAATGAAACTAGTATAAATCATATTGGCTAGTCTCCACTAGGAAGGTTTGAAGTCAGCGGTAGTACCGCTCCAAGGTACGGAACTAAAAAATTACTGCCGTGGTAGTACCGTGTCGGGACGGCACGATGGTACCGCGCCTGGAGAAGAAGTAAAATTTTACTTCCGCGCCACGTGCGGTAGTACCGCTCTGGGAAGCGGTAGTACCAAACGAGGTGAACGCGGCAGGAGCAGTAGTACCGCACGGAAGGTGTGGTAGTACCGCTCGAGTTCAGATCCACACAAACTCAGATCCAAAACACCGCAACAAATGAGCGGTACTACAGTTGATCAAACCTACAGAGTAGCAACGATCCAAATAGCATCTCTACTGCAAAACGACTCTCCTACACCCTACTCTTGCAAGGATTTGGCCTAAAATCTCAAGAACACAAGCATCTCCCCAAAAACCTAGAGACAAGACAACAAAGCAAAAAAGCGAGGGATTTGGGGAAAACCTTTGTCCATGGCAATAGGGCGAGGTGGGGAACGATCCCACCGGTCGGAATCCGAGGAGAGCGGCCGGAGATGGAGATCCGGCGAGGTCCTCCGGCGCCATTCTTGGGCAGGAGAGAGAGACAACGTTGGGAAAAGGAGTTGAATGGGTATGGGGGAGCTAGAACTCCCCCTACCCGCTCTTAACCCCCACGCGCTCACAACTGCGCGGTAGTACCGCGCCTCATTGCGGTAGTACCGCCCGTGCGGAAGTACCGCACGCTGGGCGGTAGTACCGCTCGACTACCGGTAGTAAAAAATTATTGTTGTGCTGGTTGCGGTAGTACCGTGGCGAGCCATGGTAGTACTGTAGACCCAAGAAAATGCAATTTTCGCAAAATGAAGGAAGAAAATAGCCTTTGCAACACAACCTTCACGCAACCGGACACACCAAGAGCTAGAACACGAGGCAACACAAACACAAACACGGCACAAACTAAGGCAAAGGACAACTAAGACCAAAACACAAAACAAAACTCTCAAGAAGAGAGGGCGGTGGCCGTAGCCACCTATGTATGAGTCAATTGGTATGGCACCGCGAAGAATTATCCTTGGGCCCATGACCAAAACTCATCTTTGAAGCACAAGTGCCAGCAAAAATGGCTAATGTGAAAGAGTTTATCAATTTATGCATAATGGGGGGAGGGAAAGTTCATTGAGAGAACAACACTCCCCCTATGTCCATGCCTACATCTAAACAAGATATCACGTTGAGTATGGTGGGATGTGCAAGGGTTCAAGCTACATTGCTTGAATCAATGATATTTAGCTCATGCCTTAACTCGCGAAATCTTGCTTCATCCAAGGGCTTCGTGAAAATATCTGCAAGGTTATCATGAGTGTTGACATACTTGAGCTTGATCTCCCCTCGCCTAATGTGATCCCGGATGAAGTGATACCGAATCTCAATATGCTTCGTCTTGAAGTGTTGCACTGGGTTGAGAGAGATCTTGATGGCACTTTCATTGTCACACCAAAGAGGCACTTTGTCACAAGTGACACCGTAATCCTTCAAAGTTTGCCTCATCCATAGAAGTTGAGAACAACAACTACCGTCTGCCACATAGTCTGCTTCGGTGGACGAGAGAGACACACAACTTTGCTTCTTAGAAGACCAACTCACCAAAGAGCAACCAAGAAATTGGCACCCTCCGGAGGTGGACTTCCTATCCACTTTGTCTCCCGCCCAATCTGAGTCCAAATAGTCCAAAAGATCAAAGTTGGCTCCTCTTGGGTACCATAAGCCAAAGTTTGGGGTATGAGCCAAATATCGAAATATTCGCTTGACTGGCACAAAGTGGCTTTCCTTAGGTGCGGCTTGAAACCATGCACAAATTTCCACACTCAACATGATAGCCGGTCTAGATGCACAAAGGTAAAGCAAGTATCTAATCATGGAGCGATATACTTTTTGATCCACCGCTTTACCATTGGGATCAATGTCAAGTTGGAATTTGACGGGCATTGGAGTGGAAGCCGGCTTGACATCACTTAGCTTGAATCCCTTGAGCATGTCTTGAGTGTATTTGGCTTGGTTGATGAAGGTTCCTTCTCTTCTTTGCTTGATTTCGAACCCGAGAAAGAACTTCAACTCTCCCAGACATCTTGAACTTTGAGGTCATGAGAGCGGAAAAGTCCTCATTAAAAGCTTTGATAGGGGAACCAAAGATAATATCATCAACATATAGTTGGCACACAAATAACTCCCCTTTGACCTTCTTAGTAAAAACAGTGGGGTCAATTTTCCCAATTTCGAACCCACGTGTTGGTGTACGAGAGTAGGGGTACCCTAGTATCCCGAACTTGTGCACGGGCAGTGGCAGCACCCCGCGGCAAGGCTTGCCGGGTGACCGCCAAGGTCCTCCATGGTTCCTGTGGAGCCATTCAAGAATAAAGTATTCAAGCCAAGGAGACAAGGCCCCGGCAAGAGGAGCTTGCCGGGAAGGCCAACCAAGGCATCTCAAGGAACTTGCCGCGATGCGCCACGCGTCCCGGTGAGACCCGGTGAGCGACAAGCTTCCGGACGCGACAAGACAACGACCGCGGCAAGGCGCTTGCCGCGTCAAGCTACCACTCTGTACCCGCGCTCCAGCACATCCACCAACGTGTCGCCCTGGGGCCTTTCCAGGCGCGTGTGGCAAGAGGCTGTGCAGCCAGCGGTGCGCGGTGGCAAGCGACGCTGACAAGATTGCCATCGTGGCGAGCGGTGGCGTCCCTGAAGGTCCCTTTTTGCACTATTTGGGCGACGTAGACGGGCATTTAATGCCTTTGTCCCCTGCCGTCAGGGTTAGGTATGATACATTGTACAGGTAGTTGTACCAACTGCAATTCCTTTTCCAGTTTTACCCTTGTCTACGTTGCCACCTGTCGGAGACCCCTTTAGCATATAAAAGGAGGCCCATGCGCAACGTAGAGGGGGGGTTCGAAGGCAGAAAAACACTCACGCTCGGTCTCGTTAGCAGCTAGTGTGTAGTGTGTACTGTAGCACTCAGCGCTCCCGAGCAAGAACTCAATACACTCAGACATGCAGCAGTAGGAGTATTATCTCTCCGGAGAGCTCCGAAGCTGGGTAAACTGCTCGTGTGCTTCGCCTCGATCCGCTCTTCGTGCGATCTCCGCCCCCTGCCGAACTGAAAGGGGCTCGGTCCGCTAGCCCCATAGGTGTTCGTGGATCATCTTCCCCGACATCTTTGGCGCGCCAGGTAGGGGGCGTTGAGGTTGTGTGAACCTGATCCGGCGTTCACACAAGCTAGATCTTCATCTTCTTCATCGACATGCCACCGAAGAAGAAGGCTTCGGCGGCAGCTGTTCTGTCCACGTCGATCCCACCACCACCGGAGCAAACGGGTGGTGGGGTAGATGCCGGCGGAAGAACGGGCATCGACGAGGGAGCTCATGGTGCTGCCAGGTCCAAGGACAAGGCTACGCAGACCTCGACGTCCGTACATGCACCACGCCCATCTCAGGAGGCGTAGGACCGACAGCGTCATGGTATTCGCAGGGCCATACATTCATTGGACCAAGATCGAGCTGGTGGATCTCGGGGTGCTCAAGACCAGCATGCACGCCAACATGCTGGCACGAGCGAGACACGGTCGCCTGGACGGGATACTGCTCCTTCTAACATAGTTAGAAGTCCGAGCATATCCCGCTCCTCGCACCGTTCGCCACTGCCGCCCACCACTCCAACAGAAGCTTTGGCGTGATCTCAACTGCTCCTGGATTACCCTCCAACGGCAGACAAGATCGATGAATGGAGGGCCACCATTCAGAGTCTCATCGGCTTCGCCAATGGCGACACTCCGCGGCAGCCGAGTACATCGCTGCCGCGGCAGGACTGCCGGGCACGAGCCGATGGCGACGAAACCGGTGAGGGTGCAACCACCATGCACTCTCCACCCCGAAGGCCAAGATCACCGACTCGCCGGATCCACCTCGACAGCGACTCCACCACATCATCCGATCCACGAGCTCGTCGCGATCAGTGCCAAGTTCTTCACGAACGACAGCAAGAAGACGCTCGAACTCGCATCAAGCGCCGAAGAGAAGCGCGGCGTCAATCGGACCAGCGCGCTGGGCCCTCTATCGACATGCATGCACCAGGAAAACCAGGCGACTTGTCGTACGTGGTAGGTTGCCCTGCGTTCACTCGTGAGCTGCGGCAAGTCCAGTGGCCCAGCACGAAGAATTTCAAGCCAGACGTACCAGAGAAGTACGACGGCAAGTCGCATCCGTCGGAGTTCCTCAGCATCTACACCATCGCGGTACAAGCTGCCGGGGGGCGGGACGACAAGATCCTGGTTAACTACTTCCCGCTGGTGCTCAAGCCCAATGTCAGATCCTAGCTCATGCACTTGCCGAACAACTCCATATCCTCCTGGGCAGACCTATGCCATCAGTTTGTCGGCGCCTTTACAGGAGGCCACAAGCCTCATGGCCAAGAGAGCAACCTTCATCTGCTCGCCCAGAAGGAAGGAGAGCCCCTGCGCAAGTACATTCAGAGATTCAGCCGTGTACAGCACAACATCCCAGATGTCCACCCTGCCGCGGTAATCAGCGCGTTCCATCAAAACGTGCGAAACCGCAGGATGCGGGAGGAGATGGCGATGTGCAAGATCAGAGACGTCAATGAGCTATATGCCCTGGCCGACAAGTGTGCACGTGTTGAGGAAGGGAGGAAACTCCCCGGAGAGAATACAGAAGCAGGAGGATCTGATAGTGAGGAGGCTGCCCCGGCAAAGAAAAACCGGCGGCGGAACAACAGGAAGAAGAAAGGCAAAGATGTGCTAGTCGTTGAGCAGTCCGGCAACGGAGGTGGCGCCAAGAAAGCCAAAGCTGGTAGCTCCGGCGAAGAGATTGCCGCAGGCACCAACTACCAGGTTGTGGCGGTTGCCGACAAGCAGGACGGCACCAACAAGCAGTACTGCAAGATCCACCGCACCAAGGGCCATGACCTCCAGAGCTGCAAGAAGGTCGAGCAGCTTGTCGAGCAGCAAAAGGCTGAATACGAGCGACGCGACAAGGAGAAGGCCCAGGAAGGTGCTGGAGGAGCTGGCAAGAAACGCCCCGGCCGAGGAGGACGCCGTGGCAAGGCCAAGCAGCGGCAAGGAGATAGACCTCCCCGAGGCCGCGACAAGGATGAAGATGACGACGACGATGAAGATATGGATGATGACAAGACCGATGAGCAGGAGTTCCAGAAAGCCACAGAGGTCCTATGCGTTGACGGTGGTGCTTCTCTGCATACTTTGCACCGCCAGCTCAAGCGGTGGGTGCGGGAAGTCAATGCGGCAGAACCACCCGTCGAGTCACGCAAGCCTCTAAAATGGTCCAGCACGCCTATCATCTTTGATATTGAGGACCACCCTGATCGCATAACTGCGGTCGGGTGCTTGCCGATGTTGGTTTCACCAACTATCCGCAACCTCAAGGTCACTAAGATGCTAGTTGATGGCGGGGCCGGCTTGAACCTGATCTCCTCCGCGGTACTCCAGAAACTCCAGATCCCTGATGGTGAGCTCGAAGAGACCAGCACATTCCAAGGAATCAATCCGGGAAGGAGCAAGCCGAAGGGAAAGATCATGTTGCCGGTGACATTTGGCAGTGAGTTGAACTTCAGGACTGAGAGGGTCACTTTTGACGTTGCTGACTTTCCATTGCCTTACAATGGGATACTCGGCCGTCCAGCACTCGCCAAATTCATGGCAGCCTCTCACTATGCATATAACATGCTGAAGATGCCAGGCCCGATAAGTGTCATCTCTGTCCCTGGCGACAAGAAGGATGCTCTTATCTGCGCCGACAAGATCTATGGGGAAGCAGCAGCCGCAACAGATTGCAAGTCACTTGCCGTTGAAGCTCCCAGGGCGAAGAAGAAGACCAAGTCCGGCAAGAGTTCTGATGCCCACTCCGGCAAGCGCACCTCTTCGGAGTGCTGCGCTACCGTCGAGGACGCACCATCGAGCTCCACCGGCAAGTGTAAGAAGACAATGGCAGCTCCACCAGAGACCAAGAAGGTGTCCGCCAAGGAGGATGGCACTGGTGGTACCTTCACCATCAGTGCCACTCTCAACCCTAAATAGGAAAGCGCGCTCGTTGCTTTCCTGCGGGCGAATGTCGACGTATTTGCGTGGCAACCGTCTGACATCCCCAGTGTTCCCAGGAAAGTAATCGGGCACCATCTTGCCGTCTGTCCTCATGCGCGGCCCGTCAAGCAGAAAGTTAGGAAGCAGGCAGTGGAGCGCCAAGAATTCATCGCAGAAGAAATCAAGAAATTGGAAGTAGCAGGCCTTGTCAGAGGAGTGCTCCATCCTACGTGGTTGGCCAACCCTGTAGTCGTGCGCAAGGCAAACGGGAAATGGAGGCTTTGTATCGACTTTACCGATGTCAATAAAGCTTTTCCCAAAGACCCATTTCCCTTGCCGCGCATCGACCAGATTGTTGACTCCACGGCCGGATGTGACTTGCTTTCATTTCTTGATGCATACTCAGGATACCATCAAATCTTCATGGCAGAAGAGGATGAGGAGAAGACCGCATTCATCACCCCATGTGGCACATACTGTTTCGTACGGATGCCTTTCGGTTTAAAGAATGCTGGTTCAACATTTGCAAGGGTAGTCCATGACGCTTTTGAGCCGCAAATGCACAGAAATGTGGAAGCCTACATGGATGACATAGTGGTCAAGAGCAAGGACAAGGCGACTCTGATTCAAGATTTAGACGAAACCTTTGCAAATCTGCGCAAGATCAACCTCAAGCTTAACCCCGAGAAGTGTGTGTTTGGAGTCCCCTCCGGCAAGCTTCTCGGGTTCTTCGTGTCTCAGCGGGGAATTGAGGCCAATCCCGACAAGATCAAGGCCATTGAGCAGATTGAAGCACCAAAGCACATCAAGGATGTACGAAGACTTGCCGGTTGCGTAGCTGCTCTCAGCAGGTTTATCTCTAGGTCTACTGAGCGCGCCCTGCCATTTTCTAAAATATTGAAAAAGGCAGGTCCAATGAAATGGACTCCGGAAGCGGAGGCTGCACTGCAGGACTTAAAGAGATACCTGTCCTCCACTCCAACACTTGTCGCACCTAAGCCACAAGAGAAGTTGCTGCTATATATAGCGGCAACCAATCAAGTGGTTAGTGATGTGTTAGTAGTGGAGAGGAAGGCGGACGATGAGCCAGCAACCACGGCAGATGCATCCAGCGACAAGCAGGGGACTTCATCGGCAAGCTCTGGTCCCGACAAAGATGGATCTGCGCAGGCGCGTGAGAAGATGCAGAAAAGAATGGTGCAGCGCCCAGTTTACTTTGTCAGTTCCCTTCTACAGGGGGCTAGGTCAAGGTACTCTGGTGTGCAGAAATTGCTTTTTGGCCTTCTCATGGCCTCGAGAAAGCTGCGCCATTACTTCCAAGCACATGAGATCACAGTCGTCACTCGTTTTCCGCTGAAGAGGATACTACAAAATCCGGAAGCAACAGGCAGGATTGTCGAGTGGGCACTGGAACTGTCAAGCTTTGGCCTCAAGTTTGAGAGCACTTCGACTATCCAAAGCAGAGCATTGGCGGAGTTCATAGCAGAATGGACACCAACACAAGATGAGGAAATTCCAGAAACGAGCATCCCCGTCAAGGAAGCAAGCAAAGAGTGGCTGATGTACTTTGATGGTGCCTTTTCGCTGCAAGGCGCCGGTGCGGGCGTGCTACTTGTTGCACCCACCGGAGAGCACCTCAAGTACGTAGTCCAGATGCACTTTCCCAAGGAGCAAGCAATGAACAATACCGCAGAGTATGAAGGTTTGCTTGCCGGTCTCAGGATCGCAGCAGACCTTGGGATCAAGAAGCTCATTGTCAGGGGTGACTCACAGCTTGTCGTCCGCCAAGTGAACAAGAATTATCAGAGTCCGTTGATGGAAGCTTACGTTGATGAAGTGAGAAAGCTAGAAGAGCACTTTGACGGCCTACAGATGGAACATGTTCCAAGAGCTCAGAACGACATTGCCGATGGCCTGTCGAAGTGCGCCGCACTTAAGTTACCTATGGAACCAGGGATCTTTGTGCTCAAACTGACTCAACCATCTGTAACGCCATCAAAAAGATGTCGGGCAAGATGATCCATGAACACCTATGGGGCCGGCGGACCGAGCCCCTTTCGGTTCGGCGGGGGGCGGAGATCGCACGAAGAGCGGATCGAGGCGAAGCACACGAGCAGTTTACCCAGCTTCGGAACTCTCCGGAGAGATAATACTCCTACTGCTGCATGTCTGAGTGTATTGAGTTCTTGCCCGGGAGCGCTAAGTGCTATAGTACACACTAGCTGCTAACGAGACCGAGCGTGAGTGTTTTTCTGCCTTCAAACCCCCCCCCCCCTCTACGTTGCGCATGGGCCTCCTTTTATATGCTAAAGGGGTCTCCGACAGGTGGCAACGTAGACAAGGGTAAAAATGGAAAAGGAATTGCGGTTGGTACAACTACCTGTACAGTGTATCATACCTAACCCTGACGGCAGGGGACAAAGGCATTAAATGCCCATCTACGTCGCCCAAATAGTGCAAAAAGGGACCGTCAGGGATGCCACCGCTCGCCACGATGGCAATCTTGTCAGCGTCGCTTGCCACCGTGCACCGCTAGCTGCACAGCCTCTTGCCACGCGCGCCTGGAAAGGCCCCAGGGCGACATGTTGGTGGATGTGCTGGAGCGCGGGTACAGAGTGGTAGCTTGCCGCGGCAAGCGCCTTGCCGCGGTCGTTGTCTTGTCGCTCCGGAAGCTTGTCGCTCACCGGGTCTCGCCGGGACGCGTGGCGCGTCACGGCAAGTTCCTTGAGATGCCTTGGTTGGCCTTCCCGGCAAGCTCCTCTTGCCGGGGCCTTGTCTCCTTGGCTTGAATACTTTATTCTTGAATGGCTCCACAGGAACCACGGAGGACCTTGGCGGTCACCCGGCAAGCCTTGCCGCGGGGTGCTGTCACTGCCCGTGCACAAGTTCGGGATACTAGGGTACCCCTACTCTAGTACACCGATAGGAGCCCCAGGGCCTGGGCCACACACGGTGCCGAGCGCTGTTGGGCCAGGCCCAAAACAAGGCACCGTATCTCACTCTGTATCCTCCGCGCCCTCCTCGAATGGCATGCGGCGAATGCGGCATCGTGGGAGAGATCGTGGGTGGTTTCTTTATTTGGAAAGACAGAACGTCTGCCCCCTCCCTCTTTATAAGCAGGGGAAACAGGGGCAGTTCGCCCATCTCGCCAGTCGCTATTCCAATCTCAAAAACCTCCGCTGCTCCCCCTTCTTCCCAAAGCTGAAAGAGAGCAGCGCTCCGCCCCCCCATCGCCACCGGCACCACCAACGCCGTCGATCTCTCTCACCACCTCCGCCATGGCTCCGAAAGCCGGGAAGGTTGTGAAGTCGGCCGAGGCGCAGCGGCTCGCGGCGCTACGAAAGGAGCGGACAATCTTCCCCCCTCAGCTCGCCGCGAAGGAGCTGAGGGAGTATTACTACCTCTTCTGGTCGACGGAGACGCGAGCGCATCCGCGCGTGAAGGTACTCTCAGCTGCCACTTCGGAACTGGCTCTGAATGGATATCCCTTCTTCGCGTTGTTCTTCTACTGCGGGCTCTGCCCGCCTTTCTCTGAGTTTTTCTGTGATATTATGAACACCTACGGGTTCCGCCTCCTTGACTTCACCCCCAACGCCGTTCTGACCATGGCAGTTTTCACACATCTCTGCGAAAACTTTGTCGAAGTCTATCCAAAAGTAGCTCTTTTTCGCCACTTCTTTATGCCCCGAGTTGAGAGAGGGGAGCCTTTATCCGGCGGAATCGCCTGGATCTCGAGAGCTGGCAAGAAGGAAGCTTATCTGGAGGGAGAGCTCCACAGCAAGTGGGAGGAATGGAGAGCAGACTGGTGCTGGATTGTCGAGGAGAACCCGCAGCCATTTACCGCCCAGCGCCAAGCCCCAGTAGCGCGCGACAATGATTGGAGCAACGTGGCCCCGGAAGACGATAGGCTAAAGATTGCCGTCACCCGGATCCTACGCCTCAGGCTTGCCGGGCTCACCGTAGGCGCCGTTGGCGCAGATTTTCTTCGCCGCCGCATCGCCCCTCTGCAGGAGAGGAGGAGACCCGCCTGGGAGTTCCAGAATGCGGCGGATATCATGAGGTTGCGCCCGGGCCTCAACTTCAACTTCACTGTCCTGGAATGGGACGCGATGCTCCTGGAACTGTTCAAGCGCGATCCTCAACATCCCGAAGCGTTCATGTTGCCGAGGGATGTCGTTCCGCTGTGCAACAACTCCTCGCTCGACTGCATCCGTGCAGTGATGCCGCTGTGCGATTCACATGGAATTGTTCCAACTTGGCAAGAGCCTGTAGACGACATCGTGCAGGAGTTCTTTGACGGCTTAGTAGAAGTGCCGGTCCGCTCCGATGATCAGAAGAGCCTTACTCGCGACACCACCGATGCGGAGATGCAGCGCATCGCCACTAGGCTGGAAGAGGCAGCGGCAGCCGCTGCCGCGGGCGAATTTGGATTCACCTTGGAGGAGGCAGAGGCAGCAGAGGCGGCAAGCCTTGCCGAGCGAGAGGAGCTTGCCGGCGAGGGAGAGCTTGTCGGGCCTGAACCTGAGTCGAGCGAGCCCGCTGAGGGTGCGAGCAACTCGTTGAAGATCGACTCCTCCTCTTTCTCACCTTCAGACAGCTTGCCGCAAGCGGAGCCTCCAGCTCCACCAAGAAGGCGTCTCCGCAAGGCCGTGGACGTAGCAGGGCGGCAGACGGGTCAACAGCCGCCGCGCCGCGTGATGCGCTCCACCGTGGCAGGCACTGTTGCCGCGGGAGCACCTCACGCTGCTGCGGCAACTGGAGCGGGGCCCTCCCGGACCACCGCTTCTGCTCCTGCCAAGCGGCTAAGGGAACCTACTCCTCCGCCTTGTCGCGACGAAGGTGGGCCGGACTTCGACCTCTCCGTGCTCAGCTCTGACGAGGAAGAGGAAGAGTAAGATTCCTTGCTGTACTTGTAGTTCTTCAATTCTTGTTGTTTTGTCTTGTATCTGATTTGCTTTACTCTGAACCCATTCCTTTTCAGGACTCTGGCCCAGAGAGTGGCGAAGAGAGCCAAGGTCCCGATGATTGTCATCGAGGACGAACCCACCGCGACAGCAGGGGGTGTGTCCGAGACCACCTTGCCGGACCCGGCAACTATTCCCCAAAGCAGCCCCCAGCGCAGCCCCCAGCGTAAGTATGTGGTTTACTTCCTGCTGTTAGGCGCGCATGGGTGCTCTTTCTTTGCTGACATCTGATTCTTGGTTTGCGTAGGAGCAGAGCAGTCTCACCAGGGGTGCCCGGAAGCCGCTCCCGACATGCCCTCTGCTTCGACTACACCGCCAAGGGAGGATTCCCCGGCAAGGGAGCGTTCTCCGGCAAGGGACAATTTTCCGGTAAGGGAGAAGTCTCCGGCAAGGGGCAGTTCTCCGGCAAGGGGCAGTTCTCCGGCAAGGGACAGCACCAGCGACCCCTCGGTGGCGGAGACCACGGCTGTAGATCCTAGTATAGGTAATCCTCTTGCTTGAAAACTTCCCTTGGGTTCTTCTTCTTCTGATTTTCCTTTTGAATATTTGCTTGACTTTTCTCCCTTTTCCGGTCATCAGATCCATCTGCCATGGAGCCGATGGAAACCGAGGTCGCCGGCGATGAGAACATGCGCGGCGATACCAACGACGCCGCTGCCACCAAAGAAGAGGCCGGCGCCGATGATCCCGCCGGCGGAGAGGCCGCCAAAGCTGCCGCCGCAGAAGCTGGTGAGGGGTCCGGCGATCGCACTGACAGCCCCGAGGCCGCAGGAGCGTCAGGCGCTACGCCGACCGCCGATCCCTCCGCCGCTGCTGTAGCGTCAGGCTCCGAAGAGCCCCAACCCGGCGCCTATTTGAAGGCCGGCAATGGCATCTTCATCAAGCTCCCCTGGGCGTCGAGCTCCAGGGCGCCGATCGAAGGAGAAACCTTTGATGAAGAGTTGCTCGCCTCCGCTGGGCTGACGATGGTCGACGCACCGAGCAGCAGCAGCGGCGAGCCTGAGGAGGAGCAGCTGCTGCAGAAGCTGTTGTCGCTCTACCGCGCCCGACAGGCCAAGCTGGTATCCCGAGAAGCGCTTGTCGCAAAGGTGGGAGTGGACATCGAGAAGCGCGCGGAGGAGCTCCGGGGCCTCAACCAGGAAGCTCTCCGGTCCCCGGCAAGGGAGCGGGAGCAACTCGCCGAGGAGCGGAAAGCCTTCCTCCTCGAGAAGGCTGAAGTTGAAGAACAACAGCGGCTTGCTGCCGAGAAGCTGTCTGCGCGGGAAGGCGAGTTGGCGCAACGGAAGGTTAACCTTGACAGCCACGAGGAGGAGCTTGCCGCGCGCGAGCAAACATTCGGCGGGGCTCTCAAGGAAGCAAAGGATGCTGCCACAGCTGCCGAGGCCGCCAAGAAGGAGCTGGAGACGAAGGTGGCGCAGGTGGAGGCCGACCTCAAGGTGAGCGGTGAGGAGCTTGCTGCGCTCAAGCGTGAGTGCGAGAAAGACGCCTACACCCATGGCGAGCTGCAGGGTCGTCTCGCCGAGAGGAGCAAGGAGCTTAGCACCGCCAAGGACTCCAACGCAGATCTTGAGTTGAAGCTGACTACTTTGACCAAGACGCTGGACGACGCCAGGGAGCAGGAGGTGGCCTTGAAGGAGAAGATCAAGGCCGATGAGGCGCTGCTGGCCAGTGTTGCTGCCACCCAGAACACTTTTAGGGAGAACGTGGAGCACTGGACCGAGGGTCTCGTGGATGTTGCCGCATCCATCAACGGGGAGCTGGCGCAGCTGGGGATGGAGGATCTCGGGTATTCCTCCGATGAGCACCTCCAACCCAGCGCCAAGCTCAGCTTGTTCTTCAAAGGCGTGGCGACGGCCCTCCGGCGACTCCGGGAGAAGATCCCAAAGCAGCTGGCCGACGAGTCGCGCAAAATCTGCGCGGGAGCTCTTCAAAAGGTGCTAGTGAAGGTGGCCTTCCGCAACCCAGGCCTCAACCTCACCAACGTCCTCAGGACCTTGCCGCCGGATGCTGATCTGGAAGCGCTCAAGACCCTTGTCGCACCCATTGTGGAAAAGGTGAGCGGGATCAAGAGGGTTGAGGGCGATCGCGTAGATTAGGCCGCCCGTTTTCTCTTTTTCTTGTCGCTGATGGTCATGTTATGAGAACAATCTGTTAGAGCAGCGACAAGCTATCTTATAATATGACTCTATTTTGGATAGCGATTGCTATGTCATTTCCTTTACTTGATTCCTTCCTTTGTATGTTTTTGCCCTACGCTTTTAGGGAACTTGTCGGCGCAGGCACCTTAGCCGCGAGCGCTGAGTGCGGGACGTCAGCAGCCTGCTGGCGGTGCCACTACCGACAAGAAACCTTGTCGCAACTAGTCGCAGCTCACTTAAGTTGTTGAGCGGACTCGAAACAAAGTAAGGGCGCAACTAGCTACGAGTTGGTTCCTCCACGCACAGGTTTTCCATACAAAGCACGGTCGTTCGAGGAAGATAACTTAAAATTTTTAAAACTGATTGCTCAAACTTTAGCTACTTAGCTTTTCTGTCGTTTGCCTCTCGGTAAGGCGAAACTTCCTCGAACGACGCTTGGTCCACACCATTATCTTCTCCTTTCCCCCCGGCAAACTTGTGGGCGAGGGAACCTTCCCTTCTTTGAGAAAGAGAAAGAAGAGAAAATAAAGATATGGGGCCTTACGGCTCGTTATTTCTTACCGGGGGTAGGCGCTGCACAAAGCGTCAGATAACGCATGCAAAGAAAAGTAGAAAGCATGAAATTGACAAGACGTGCGGAGCACATGAGCTTTACTTATGAACGGGGTCTGTGCCCGGCTTCGTACAAAGGATTACATGCAACATCGGCAAGACTTGTACAAAAGGTGGTTGCCGGAACAGGTTCCGGCAACCGCGCCTTACGGGTAAAACTTACGAAGATGCTCAATGTTCCAGGAGTTGCTCACCGGAATGCCATCTTCGGTCTCAAGGCGGACAGCGCCAGGCCTAGTGACTCGTTTCACCCGATAAGGGCCTTCCCACTTTGGCGTCAACTTGTTGGAGTTCTTGGCGGACTGAACGCGCCGAAGAACAAGGTCGCCTTCCTCGAGACTTCTGGCATTAACTTTGCGGCTATGGTAGCGGCGCAAAGCTTGCTGGTATCGAGCAGCTCGTACAGCAGCCTGAAGACGGTCCTCCTCAAGGAGCAGCGCGTCATCTTGTCGCAACTGCTCTTGCTCAAGCTCATCATAAGCGAGCACTCGAGGTGACCCGTATACGAGTTCCGTGGGGAGAACTACCTCTGCTCCATAGACTAGAGAGAAAGGTGTCTGGCCAGTGGCTCGATTTGGCGTCGTCCTGACCGACCAAAGAACCACCGGCAGCTCCTCAATCCAGTTCTTTCCGCACTTGCGCAGCCTGTCGAAAGTCCTGGTCTTGAGCCCGCGCAGCACTTCAGCATTCGCCCTCTCCGCTTGACCGTTACTTCTCGGATGAGCAACAGAAGCGAAGCAGACCTTGGCGCCAAGATCTTGGACGTACTGCATGAAGGTGCGGCTCGTGAATTGCGTGCCATTATCGGTGATGATCCTGTTAGGGATCCCGAAGCGGCAAACAATCGACCTGAAGAACTTGACTGCTGACTGTGCTGTCACCTTCCTCACTGCTTCCACTTCTGGCCACTTTGTGAACTTGTCGATTGCAACATACAAGTACTCAAAGCCCCCGATAGCTCGGGGAAAGGGGCCGAGGACGTCGAGCCCCAAGACCGAAAATGGCCAGGATAAAGGGATCGTCTAGAGAGCTTGAGCTGGCTGGTGTATCTGCTTGGAATGGAACTGGCACGCTTCACACTTGGTTACTTGTGCAGTTGCATCCTGGAGGGCTGTCGGCCAAAAGAAACCTTGCCGGAACGCTTTGCCGGCAAGTGCTCTTGCGCCAATGTGGTGACCACATATGCCTCCATGTATCTCTGCCAACAGCTTTTGTCCGTCTTCCCGGTGAATACACTTCAATTTCATGCCGTTGAGTCTTCTTCTGTACAGTGTGTTGTCGACAAACTGGTACATACTTGACTGCCGGGCTACTCTTTCCGCTTCTTCTTGCTCTTCGGGAAGTTCTCCTGTCTGAAGGAAACGGACAATCTGTTGTGCCCATGCTGGAGCTTGCGGCTCGACAACAAGGACTAAAGGCACATCTGCTGCTGCGGGAACATCTGCTTCTACGGCTAGAACCTGCGCTCAGCCGGAGCTTGACGTTCCCCGACACCACGATCTTGCAACAACTCAGTAAGATGCTCATAACACGCACGTGGGGCTTGTTTAAGGCCATAGAGTGCCTTGTTGAGTTGGTACACATGATCGGGAAAATAGGGATCCCTGAACCCCGGGGGTTGTTTGACATACACCAACTCATTAATGGGACCATTAAGAAAAGCACTTTTCACATCCATTTGTTGCAACTTGAAATTATGATGAGAAGCATAGGCAATCAACAAACGAATAGATTCAAGGTGAGCAACGGGAGAAAAGGTTTCACAATAGTCGATACCCTCGACTTGGGAGTAGCCTTGTGCCACCAAACGAGCCTTGTTGCGAACAATGATTCCATGAGCATCTTGCTTGTTCTTCAATATCCACTTGGTTCCAATGACATTATGATTCCCGGTTGGCCTTGGCACTAATTTCCACACTTGGTTGTGCTCGAAGTTGTTGAGTTCTTCATGCATGGCATTGAGCCAATCCAGATCCTCGAGCGCCTCATAGATCTTTTGGGGTTTTACACAAGAAACAAACGCGTGATGTTCACAATACTTTGCTAATTGTCTATGAGTGCTTACCCCCTTTCTTAGGCTTCCAAACACATTCTCCATGAGATAACCTTTTGTTGTGATCTTGGAAGCGATCTTCACGGCACGACGCTCTAATTCCTCCTCAGGTGTGAAAAGAGGAGCAGAAACTAGATCATCTTGAGCGCCGTCTTGAGCTTGTTCTTGGTATTGAGCTTGCTCTTGATCTTGAACTTGCTCGAAGGGGAGAACTAGACCTTGGGAATCACTTGGTGGCTCACCACCATCTTGAGGTTGATCTTGCCCTTGATATTGTTCACGTGGTTGAGGGCCTTCACTTTGTTCTTCGGAAGCGTGTGGGTCTTGGGTCGGTGATGGATCCACTTGAGTGGAGCATTGTCCTTCTCATTCGGCCACAAGTGGTTCCTCAATGGGTAGGATATGACCAACACCCATTCTTCTTATGGCTTGGGGAGGAATTTCATCACCTACATCACAAGTACCACTTTGCTCCACTTGGGAGCCGTTATTCTCATAAAATTCCATGTTACACGTCGCCTCAATGAGTCCCGTGGACTTGTTGAGGACACAGTAAGAATGAGAGTTTGTAGAATAACCAACAAATATGCCCACGTGAGCTCTAGCCTCAAACTTAGACAAACGAACACCTTTCTTGAGAATGAAACACTTACACCCAAACACCCAGAAATACTTGAGGTTGGCTTGTTACCGGTCAGTATTTCATAAGGAGTCTTGTTCAAGCCTTTGTGGAGATAGAGCTGATTGGATGCATGACATGCGGTGTTGATGGCTTCGGCCCAAAAGTTGTAAGGAGACTTGAATTCCGCCATCATGGTCCTTGCCGCATCCATCAACGTCTGATTCTTCCTCTCCGTGACACCATTTTGTTGAGGGGTGTATGGTGCACAATATTGATGCTTGATCCCCTCATCACTAAGAAACTCATCCAAGGTGTAGTTCTTGAACTCGGTGCCGTTGTCACTTCTTATTGTCAAGATCTTTGCATCGTGTTGACGTTGAGCTTCATTTGCAAAGTCGATGACAGTTTGTTGGGTTTCAATCTTCCTCTTGAAGAAATACACCCAAGTGTACCTTGAGTAATCATCAACAATCACCAAGCAATACTTTCTAACCCCAAGACTATCAAAGGATGGATGCCCAAAGAGATCCATGTGAAGGAGCTCCAAGGGTCTCTTCGAGTAGATGATAGTCGTGGGAGGGTGAGCCTTCTCATGTAACTTTCCTTTGATACAAGCACTGCAAGCACGATCTTTGGCAAAACTAACATTTGTCAGTCCATGGACATGGTCCCCCTTGAGAAGACTTTGCAAAGATCTCATATTGACGTGGGCTAAACAGTGATGCCAAAGCCACCCCACATCGACTTTAGCCATTAGGAATGTCGCGGTCTTAGTGGGTCGCTCTAAAAAGTTAATCATATAAAGACCGTTCTCGACATGCCCAACAAAGGCTACTTTAAGAGTCTTGCTCCACAAGAGGGCCACGGTATCAATATCAAAGAATGTGGCAAAGCCCATGAGTGCAAGTTGACGAACAGAAAGTATATTGTATGCAAGGGACCCGACAAGCATGACTTTCTCGATTGTGAGATCATGAGAAATGACAACCTTGCCAAGACCCAATACCTTAGAGGACGAGGCATCACCCCACTCGACATTGGTGGGCATAGATGGGATCTTGTGCACTTCCACCACCAAGTCCTTGCTTCCGGTCATATGATTCGTGGCTCCACTATCGAGCAACCATGATCCCCCACTGGAAGCAAACACCTACAAGAGATCAATGCTTGGTTTTAGGTACCCATTTTGTAATGGGTCCTTTGATGTTAGTAACAAGGGTCTTAGGAACCCAAATAGACTATTCAATGTACTCATAAGGAGAACCAACAAATTTAGCATAAACATGCCCATCACTAGCACGACGCAACACTTAAGAAGGGTTAAGGTCACCGGCTTTGTTGGAAGGGGTGGCATTGCCCTTTCTGACATCACCACCCTTCACATTGTTCTTCTTCTCCTTTGGAGCACCCTCTCCCTCCTTCACAAAAGTTTGCTTGAGAGGGGGAGGTCGTTTCGTCTTGTCATTCTTCTTCTTGTTCTTGGACTTGGGTGTGAACCCAACTCCCTCCTTGGACACAACTTCCTTTTGATTGCTCAAAAGGTCATTGAGGTTCTTCTCACCTTGTATGCATGTCACAAGGCCTTTCTCAAGTTGCTCTTTCAACTTGGCATTCTCCTCCACAAGATGCACATGATCACAACACGGGTTAGTAGCATTTGTATTATCAATTAATACCATATGAGGAAAAGTGGCTTTCTCCTTGGTTAGCTTCACTTGGAGTTGATCATGAGATTCCTTGAGGCTAGCATGAGCACCCTTCAACACCTTGTGAGCCTTGTCAAGTATATCAAACTCCTCCTTGAGTCTAGCATGGTCAACCCCAAGTTTAGCCTTCTCAGAATTTAGCACATGAGATACAACAAGAGCATGATCAAGATCTTTCTTTAATTTAGCATGGTCATCGTTGTGTGAATCCTCAAGAGCCAAACGATGAACACGCTCTTCCTCAAATGCATTAGAGAGATCCGATATCTCATCGACATGGTCACGACTATGACCTTCCATCTTAGAGATGGTTTCTTCATGAGTCTCAATCATGTCATTGGCATCACCAAGTTGTTCCAAGAGAGCAATGAAGTGCTTCTTGGATTTGCCCTTGAGCTTACTCATAAAAGACTCAAATTCATTTACTTCCTCATTAGACCCCTCACTTTCGTCAATGCAATCCACCAAGGAGGGATTAGTAGTGATGGTGGTTTTGATGTTGGGGGTTACCTTGTTGGTGGCTTTAGCCATGAGGCACTTGGCGGTGATATTCTCGCTGGGTGAGTCGAAGAGGGACACCCATGGAGTTGTGGCAATAGCAACGAAGGCCATGGCCATGGCTTCACTATCTTCATCATCATCATCATCATCCTCATGGTATTCTTCTTGATCCACCAACCCTTTAGTTGGAGTCTTCTTGGTGAAGTTGTTCTTGTTGGGGAAGGACTTGGCTTTGTATTTTCGGATGAGCTTGCCACCATTGTCTTCCCTCTTCTCGTAAGGGCACTCTGCAACAAAATGGCTCACATTTCCACAATTGTAGCATGTTCTCACATGTTGCTTGCCCTTGAAGCCACTTGAGTTATTCTTGTTGAAGTTGGGCCTTGTGTTCTTCTTGCTCCAAAATTGCCTTGAAGCAAGCGCCATGTGCTCATGGTAATCATATTTCATATCTTCGGGGTTGCTCTCCTCTTCTTCCTCTTCATCCTCTTCTTCCACACTAACCTTGGCCTTCAAGGCAAGGTTGGGATTCTTTGCTGTTTGAGAATGCAACACCGCATTGTCGGCGGTCTTGTCCAAGATCCTCATTGCCACAAATTCATCCAACACTTCACTTGAGGACAAGGTGTGGAAGTCCGGCCTTTGACGGATGACGAAGGACGTGGCCTTGTGGTAGGGCATCATGGCCTTGAGGAACTTGCGCTTGATCCAGTTGTCATCCGTATCCTTGCTCCCATGATCTCGGAGTGAGACCGCGAGAGTGGTTAATCTCCGGTAAAGCTAACAAGGTTCTTCATCTTCATTCATTACAAACTCATCGGCTTCATCTTGCACCACTTCATAGTTGGAGCGTTGAATGCTTGCGCTTCCCTTGTAGAGAGAAACAACATGGTGCCATGCTTCCTTGGCCATGGTGAAGGATCGGAGGTGCGCAATATCTTCGGGTGGAATTGCATCTTGGATGATGAAGAGAGCATTCTCATTGAATTGATTATCCGCGGCTTCTCTAGGGGTGAAGTTGCTTCGGTCATGCGGATAGAAACCTTCTTCAATGATTCTCCAAAGATTAGTGTTAACATGGTTTAAATGACGCTTAAAGCGGTAGACCCAAGCATCAAAATCCTCATTTTTCACAATCTTAAGGGGAGAACCGGCATCATTTAAATGAGTAGAGGGAATCGGTCCTCCATAAGTAAGTGGAGGTTCCACATGAGAAAAGGTTCCACTATCATTTCTACCACTAGACAAAGGAACTTTCTCACTAGTAGCTTTCCCCTTGTCGGAGTTAGCATCCGTCACCTTGTTAGTGGGATCGACCACTTCCAACGGTGCGGTGGATAACTTGAGACCATCAAGAAAGTTCTTAAGCATGCCTTTGACCTCGGTCGTCATGGAGGTTTTCAAAGTGTCCAAAGCCACATTTAATTCTCACGTGAGACCGAGGTTCCCCCATCGGCCGTAGACGAGGATGGAATCGCACCGGGGTGCTCCTCCTCTCTGTCTATAGTGTCAACCATCCTCTTCGGACGGAAAAGTCCTTAATAAAGAGACGAGGCTCTAATACCAATTGAAAGGATCGATATAGTTGACTAAAGGGGGGTGAATAGGCAACTAATTTTTTTTAGCTTTTCTTTACCAAATTAAACTTTGCATCAAAGTAGGTTGTCTAGATATGCAACTAGGTGAGCGACCTATATGATGCAACAATAATAAGCACACAAGCAAGAAAAGGATAGATCACAATATAGCTTGCACAAGTAAAGGTAAGAGATAACCAAGAGTCGAACCGATGGAGACGAGGATGTGTTACCGAAGTTCCTTCCTTTGAGGGTAAGTACGTCTCCGTTGGAGCGGTGTGGAGGCACAATGCTCCCCGAGAAGCCACTAGGGCCACCGTATTCTCCTCACGCCCTCACACAATGCGAGATGTTGTGATTCCACTATTGGTTCCCTTGGAGGTGGCGACTGAACCTTTACAAACAAGGTTGGGGCAATCTTCACAACTTAATTGGAGGCTCCCAACGACACCACGAAGCTTCACCACAATGAACTATGGCTCCACGGTGACCTCAACCGTCTAGGGTGCTCAAACACCCAAGAGTAACAAGATCCACAAGGGATTAGTGGGGGGAATCAAATCTCTCTTGGTGGAAGTGTAGATCGAGGCCTTCTCAACCAATCCCTAGAGAATCAACAAGTTTGATTGGCTACGGAGAGAGATCGCGCGAAAATGGAGCTTAGAGCATCAATGAAGCTTAGGGATGGAAGAGGTGGTCAACTCAGAAAAGAAGACTCCCCTTTTATAGTGGAAGAACAAATCCAACCGTTATCCACCCACTTAGCCCGCGACACGCGGTACTACCGCACCAAACAAGCGGTGCTACCGCATGGGCCTGCGGTACTACCGCTACGCACCGCGGTAGTACCGCTGGCACGACAGGGGATAGAACTAGACCTGTTGTGCTAAGACAGGGAGCGGTAGAACCGCTGGCGCGGTACTACCGTGCCCCCTTGCGGTACTACCGCAAGGCAGGGATAGTCAAGGCTGAGAAGGCACGGACATAAAAAATTACATCTGTGACTACTTCTGTTGAGTATTTATCTATGAAAAAATCCGAAACGGTACTACCGCAAGCCTGGAGCGGTACTACCGTGTAGGGCGCGGATGTAAAAATTTACATCCGCCCCTACTTCCGCTCATGTTGTTGTGCCTGTCCAGAGCTCACGGTACTACCGCGCCATGGCGCGGTACTACATCGTAGGGCGCGGATGTAAAAAAATTACATCCGCCCCTACTACCGCTCGAGCTGCTATGCCTGGCCTGAGGCCACGGTACTACCGCTCCTTCGTAGCGGTACTACTGTGAGCACCTATGGTACTACCGTACAGGAGCATGGTACTACCGCAAGGGCCTGCGATAGTACTGCTCTGGAAAGCAGTACTACTGCCTGCCTCAGTCCAGCCAAATTAGGAGTCCTTCATTTTGCTGATACACGAAAAAACAGAGGATGCTCCAAAGATCCAAAGGAAAGGTGGTGCAAAAAGGGACAGACGTGTACGTGAGATTCCACCCAAACCTTTCCAACGCGGACCCCCTCTTAATAGTACGGCTTTCCTACGACTCAAATCCACCAAAAAGAAATGTAGAGAAACACCGTCTTCAATAGTCTTCGAGGGGCACCAAATCGTCTTGTGTTTAGACATGATATATCTGAAATGCTCCATGCACATGATTAGTCTGCAAAAGCATTGTCATCAATCACCAAAACTACTAAGGGATAAATATGCCCTTATAATCATCACAAGTCAAAGTTCCAACACAATTAAAGAATTCTTTGATGGTACCCTTTCCTATAACTTTCCCTTGTCCCAAAACAAAAGTTTTAGCATCCAGATTACCAGAACGTCTAATTTTAGGAGTTCTGCCATCATCTGTTTCTGCCATACCAAAATCACTCATGATGACAACTAGAAAACAAAAGATCGAACGAGAAAAGGCAAACAAAGAGAAGGTGAATAAAAAGGCAAATATTTTTGTGTTTTTCTAAAAACATTTTACAAGTGAGGGAGATGAAAATGAGAGGCAAATGGAAAATAAAGTAAATTGCAAGGAGATGAGGTTTGTGATTGGGCACCTGATAGATCTGGACTTGATCCTCCCCGGCAACGGCGCCAGAAATTCTTCCTGGTTGCTTGTATCTGCGCTGGTATTTCCCCGAAGAGGAGAGGATGATGCAGCACATCAATGGTAAGTATTTCCCTCAGTTATGAAACCAAGGTATCAATCCAGTAGGAGGATCCACCCAAACTATGTAAGCAGTACCTTCACACAAATAAGAAAAACTCGAAACCCAACGCGTAAGAGGGGTTGTCAATCCCTCCTCGGTATTGAGATAGATTAAATTGTACAAAATTGGATAAATAGACCTAGCAAAAACAGAAAATAAAATAAATAAAGAAAAAGTGCAGCAAGATATTTTTGGATTTTTGGACTAATAGATCTGAAAACAATATGATAGGAAATAGATCCGGGGGTCGTAGATTTCACTAGAGGCTCTCTCGAGAAAATAGATTACAGTGGTAAACAGATTACTATTGGGCAATTGATAGAAGAGAAAATAATTATGACAATATCCAAGGCAATGATCATGTATATAGGCATCACGTCCAATATTAGTAGACCGACTCCTGCCTGCATCTACTACTATTACTCCACACATCGACCACTATCCAACATGCATCTAGTGTATTAAGTTCATGGAAAAATAGAGTAATGCAATAAGAATGATGACATGATGTAGAAAAGATCTATTCATGTAGGAATAGACCCCATCTTTTTATCCTTAATGGCAATGATACATGCGTGTCATGTATCCTTTTGTCACTGAGATTGAGCACCGCAAGATCAAACCCATCACAAACCACCTCTTCCCATAGCAAGAAAAATCAATCTAGTTGGCCAAGCCAAACCAAAGTTTCGGAGAAGAAATACAAGGATATAACAATCACGCATAAGAGAGTTAAACAAAGACTCAAATAATATTCATAGATAGATCTGATCATAAACTCGCAATTCATCGGATCCCAACAAGCACACCGCAAAAAAGAGTTACATCAATAGATATCCAAGAACATCGAGGAGAACATTGTATTGAAGATCAAAAGGAGAGAAGAAGCCATCTAGCTACTGCCTACAAACCTGTAGGTCTATGGTAAACTACTCACGTATCATCGGAGGGGCAAGGGTGATGATGAAGAACCCCTCCGTGATCGTTGACCCCTCCGGCAAGGTGCCGGAAAAGGCCTCTAGATTGGATCTCGTGGTTTTGGAACTTGCGGCGGTGGAAACTCTGATCTCTCGACTCCCCTAGGATTTTAGGGATTTTAGGGTATTTATAGAGCTGATAGTCAGTGGAGAACTCTCCTGTGGGCCCCACTACCCACCAGGGCACGCCTTGGTGCCTAGTGGACCCCATGGGCCTCCCCTCGTGCACTTCCTTGGCTCCCAAGGTGTCTTCTGTCCAGAAAAAAAATCTCCAAAAAGTTTCGTGGCATTTGGACTTCGTTTGGTATTGATATTCTTCGAAGTAAAAAAAAGCAAAAAATAGCAACTAGCACTGGGCACTATGTCAATAGGTTAGTCCCAAAAAATGATATAAAGTTTGATACGGGACGGCTCGGAAACGATCTTTCACGGTGCCAAAGAACTCACAAAGAGCAGCAACAAACTCACTCGATACTTGTTTCAACACACTTTGTTTCTCTCAAGTGGCAAGAACAAGAGGAAACACTCTCAGATAAATTGCAGCAGATAACTAGCTTGGTTTAACAAGGATGCAACCCAAACCATGAAGCTTGCGAACCTATGAAGAATCACAAGAGGGAACCACAAGGATCCTATATGAATTGAGGACAGACCCTCCAATCCACACACACGAGCTAACACTCAAAGATACTAGTGCTCACAGCACAACATAACCTCACCGGTTGTCTACAATCATAAACTCAGAAATCCCATCCCCCCTCACATGGAACAGCTGGGGAGTATTTATACTAGAAGCACCCACTAGTTAGGTGTGAAAACAACTCAAAAAGAAGGGTAAATTCGTGAGCCCCAAGTTGTAGCAGGAGCAAACTTGTTGAGCCTCGCGCTGTAATAAATTCCTGGACAGCTTGCATGGAAACTTGCACAACTTTTGACTCAAGATCTCAAATGATGCACCGTTTTTTTTGAATGAAAGCTGACTTCGAAGACCATCTTTTCCAGCCTCTATAATATGCTAGAGACTTCCAGAATTAATTAGGTTTAGGTGGGAAGTTGCTGCTGGAAATCTGATGTGTCATTTCTCCCAAAATAGGCACCGGAAGCTTCCCAACTAAGATAATGGTTTTGCCCTTGTCTTCCTTTGGATGCTCTAATGGTTCAGCATTTGTGCTAGCATTAACCTCACTCTTGGATGCCTTGGTCATGATCTGGTCCACATCATCCTCCCTTCCTTCAAACAAAACCGTCCTCGGTTTTGAGGTATTCTTTTTGGGCTTCTTCACTTGTGGGAATTGCTCAACCTTGAGTACTTGATCCACCATAGGTTCCAAGACATGGTTCACTCCTTGATGCATGAAAGAATACTTGTTAGACCAACCATGGTGAGTAGCATCATGATCAAACTGCCATGGTCTTCCCAAAAGAAGATGACAAGCTTGCATTGGCACCACATCACATACCACTTTGTCCACATAACTTCCCACTGAAAATTGCACCCTAGCACAATGCGTAATCTTCAGCTTACCAACACCATTCAGCCACTTCACATAATATGGCTGGGGCTGCCTCCATGTTGATATCCCAAGAGCATGCACAAGATCACTACTAATGATGTTGTTGTAGCTGCCTCCATCGATGACCACCTTGCAGTTTTTGTCCTTGATCTTGCAAATGGATTGGGACACATTTTGTCGCTGGCCCTTCTCAACAATAGGAGCATCATCATGAGCCACTTTGCGAACCATGAGATTAACACCATCTCCTCCATGTGAACTCAGAGGTGCTCCGGTCTCAAAAGTACAATAATTTGCATCTTTCTTCTCAGATTCAGATTTGTCACTTGAGTCATCGGTGACATATCCATCATTTGTGAGTAAAACCTTCTTCAGATTAGGACAATCCTTCTTGAAGTGACCTCTACCCTTGCATGTATGACACTGAATATTACTAATGCGAGTGGCAGGAGTATTGGAAGATTCAACCTTTGATGCATTAGCTTCTTTTGTAGTCATCTTGTTGTGTGAGCGAAAATCTGCAGCGACACTTCCGTCTACTTCTCGCTGAGCTGAACCTCTCCAAGTTCTTGATGTATAGGTTTGGCTGCAATTTTGGCGACGCTTCAGCTGCTGCTCTACACGAATAGCTTGATGCACAAGTTCTTGCAAATCTTGATATGTAACCATCTCTATCCTTTCTTGCACATCTTCATTTGGTCCATGAAAGAATATTGACATTGTGGTCTCCTCTGGCTCATTCACCGCTATCCTAATCATCAAAATCTCCATCTCTTTATAGTACCCATCAACACTAGAATTACCTTGGCACAACCGTTGGAGTCGATTGTACAAGGTTCTTGTGAAATGTTCAGGAACAAACCATCTCCGCAACATATTTTTCATTTGCACTCATGTCTCCGGACGACCTCCAGCACGACACAATTGGTTCCACCAAATCAAAGCATATCCAGTAAACTCAATGGATGCATATCGTACCTTCTTCTCCTCCGTATAGCGGTGGCTGTCAAAAATCTGATCCACACGCATCTCCCACTCCAAATAATCATCGGGCTCGGTTTTCCCATTGAATGATGGTATGGTAAGTTTGAATTTACCAATCCCATCATCTTCATGGTCACGATGAGCACGCCCATGACCTCTTCCTCCCACGGCAAAGCCTTCTTGGCCTTCTCCGCGACGATCATGATGAACACGTCGTGGTCGAGGCTCGTAGTAGTTTCGAGCATCATCGGAGTGGCCGCTCCAATGCTCTCCATGGTGGTCCTGCTGTATGGGGAGTTGTCGATGTCGACCCCGTGCAGCAAGCCCATCTCGTGGTGGCGATGGTGGCGCCCAAGTAGCACCTCGCTGGTCGTAGCGAGCACGCCGAGGTGGTGCGGCGTAGTAGCTATGAGCATCACCCGAGTAGACGTGGTTGTGCTCTCCATGCTCCCCCTCAAGGTGGCGTTGGCCCAGCTGTTCGGGGATTTGTCAATGTCGACCCCGTGCAGCAAGCCTATCTCGACGGAGTTCCTTGGTGAGGGAGTCGATTCTCCGGCCAAGGTTGGTCTCCACGGCCGATATGCGCCTCTCCACCTTGTTCAACACATACTCTCGTGTATCCTCCAATGCCAACACATAGGCGGGCTGCAAGCTTGGATCATACACAGGAAGTGGCAGCTCCTCCTCCACGAGGTGCCTACCTCCATGCACACCATCAACACTGCTGGATCTCCTTGAACCCATGGAAGCTTCTCAAGAACAAAATCAGCAAGAGAGAAAATAGCACCGCGAACAACCTAAAGCTCTGATGCCAAGATGATATGGGACGGCTCGGAAACGATCTTTCACGGTGCCAAAGAACTCACAAATAGCAGCAACAAACTCACTCGATACTTGTTTCAACACACTTTGTTTCTCTCAAGTGGCAAGAACAAGAGGAAACACTCTCAGATAAATTGCAGTGGATAACTAGCTTGGTTTACAAGGATGCAACCCAAACCATGAAGCTTGCGAACCTATGAAGAATCACAAGAGGGAACCACAAGGATCCTATATGAATTGAGGAAAGACCCTCCAATCCACACACACGAGCTAACACTCAAAGATACTAGTGCTCACAGCACAACACAACCTCACCGGCTGTCTACAATCATAAACTCAGAAATCTCATCCCCCCTCACATGGAACATCTGGGGAGTATTTATACTAGAAGCACCCACTAGTTAGGTGTGAAAACGACTCAAAAAGAAGGGTAAATTCGTGAGCCCCAAGATGTAGCAGGAGCAAACTTGTTGAGCCTCGCGCTGTAATAAATTCCTGGACAGCTTACATGGAAACTTGCACAACTTTTGACTCAAGATGTCAAATGATGCACCGTTTTTTTTTTGAATGAAAGCTGACTTCTAAGACCATCTTTTCCAGCCTCTATAATGTGCTAGAGACTTCCAGAATTAATTAGGTTTAGGTGGGAAGTTGCTGCTGGAAATCTGATGTGTCATTTCTCCCAAAATAGGCACCGGAAGCTTCCCAACTAAGATAATGGTTTTGCCCTTGTCTTCCTTTGGATGCTCTAATGGTTCAGCATTTGTGCTAGCATTAACCTCACTCTTGGATGCCTTGGTCATGATCTGGTCCACATCAAAGTTGCTATAAAATGATTATAAAACATCCAAGATTGATAATATAACAACATGGAACAATAAAAAAATTATAGATAGGTCGGAGATATATCATAGACCCAGTGGCCATAGTTTTTACTAGAGGCTTATCTCTTGAAAATAACATACGGTGGGTAAACAAATTACTGTTGGGCAATTGATAGAAAAGTGAATAAGCATGATGATATCTAAGGCAACGATCATGTATATAGGCGTCATGTCCGAGATAAGTAGACCGACTCCTGCCGGCATCTAGAATATTAAGTTCATAAAGAACAGAGTAACGCCTTAAGCAATATGACATGATGTAGACAAATTAAACACAATCAATATGAATAAACCTCATCATTTTACCCTTAATGGCAACAATACAAATATGTGTCTTGTCCCCTTTTGTCACTGGGATATAGATCACCGCAAGATTGAACCCATCACAAAGCACCTCTCGCATTGCAAGATAAATCAATCTAGTTGGCTAAACCAAATCAATAGATCAGAGAGAAATACAAAGCTATAATAATCATGCATAAAATATTTCAAAGAAGACTTAAATAGTATTCATGGATAATCTGATCATAAACCCATAATTCGTCGGATCCCAACAAACACACCGCAAAAAAAAGGATTACATCGAATAGATCTCCAAGAACATCGACGAGAACATTGTATTGAGATCACAAAGAGAGAAGAAGCCATCTAGAAACTAGCTATGGACCCATAGGTCTATGGTAAAATACTCACACATCATCAGAAGGGCAGCAAGGTTGATGTAGAGCCCCTCCGTGGTCGATTCCCCCTCCGGCGGAGTGCCGGAAAAGGCCTCCAGATGGGATCTCACAAGAACAGAAACTTGCGGTGGCATAAAAGTATCTCGGGTGGCTCTCTGATGTATGGGGAATATTTCAGAATTTATAGAAGCGGAATTAGGCCAAGAGGTGCCACAAGGGGCCCACAAGCCTAGGGGGTGCCTCCCGAGCTTGTCGCTCCCTCGTGGCTCGTCAAGTCGTCTCCCAAACCTTCTAGGGTCTCTTATAGTCCAGAAAAAATTAATCTAAAGTTTTTTCTTTGTTTGCACTCTAGTTGATATTGATTTCCTGAAAAGCCAAAAAATAGCAGCTGGCACTGGGCACTAGGTTAATAGGCTAGTCCCCAAAAATGATATGTAATTGCATAATAAACATCCAAGATTGATACTATAATAGCATGGAACAATAAAAAAATATAGATACGTTGGAGACATATCAGCATCCCCAAGCTTAATTCCTGCTCATTCTCGAGTAGGTAAATGATAAAAACAGATTTTTTGATGTTGAATGCTACCTACCATATTCATCATGTAATCTCTCTCTTTGTGGCATGAATATTAAGATCAGAATGGTTCAAAGCAATAGTCTACAATTTGACATAAAGACACAAATACTCAGGCTTCCCAAGAAACAATCATGCCTTTCAAACTATCAATGCTAAAGAACTCTATCCCTACAAAATCAGATAGCCTTGTCATGCTCCATCTTTTTAACACAAAGTATTTATCATGCACAACCCCGATGAGAAGCCTAGCAATTGGTTCATATTTTTTAACGCACTTCAGCTTTTTCAACCCCCACGCAATACATGAGCGCAAGCCAAGAATAGAGTACGGTGCTAGAGATATTATGGAGAAGACAAAAAAGGAATAAGTATCACATTGACAAGGCTAATCAACGGGCTATGGAGATGCCCATCAATTGATGTCAATGCAAGGAGTATGGATTGCTATGCAACAGATGCACTAAGAGCTATAAGTGTACGAAAGCTCAAAAAAAGAAAACTAAGTGGGTGTGCATCCAACTTTCTTGCTCATGAAGACCTCGGGCATTTGAGGAAGCTCATCATTGGAATATACAAGCCAAGTTCAATAATGAAAAATTCTCACTAGTTATATGAATGTGAAAGCATAGGAGACTCTTTATATGAAAAACTTGGTGCTACTTTGAAGCACAAGTGGGGAAAGTATAGTAACATTGCCCCTTCTCTATTTTTCTCTCATTCCCCCTCTTTTTTCCTTTTTTCCTTTTATCTTTTTTTCTTCTTTTCTCTTTTTTCTTCTTAGGATCCTTTTGGCTTCTTTTCCCCCTCTTTTAGTATCCTCACTTTGGACAATGCTCTAATTATGAATAATGATGATCTAGCAGTGAATGCCTATGGTAGTGTAACAAAATATGACTTTATATGAATGCCTCTGGTAGTGTACCAGGATGTGCAATGATCTAGCGTAACATGTATATAAAATGATGAATGGTGGCTGGGCCACAAATACTATGTCAACTATATGATCGTGGAAAGCAATGTGAGAATGATGGTGTTTGTCATAAAAACGGAACGGTGGAAGTTGCATGGCAATATATCTCAGAATGGCTATGAAAATGCCATAATAGGTAGGTATGTGATGACCCACTAATATATGGGTCAATTGTAGCCTTTTCGATAAGTAAGAGTGTCAAACCCAATGAGGAGTATAAGTAAATGACAAGTGGTTTTCAGCAAGGTAATGCCTGCAAGTGCTAAAATTGTAAGCAGCATAGTAGTTTGATAGCAAGATAATTTGTAACAAGCAACAATAGTAGTAACAAAAATGCAGCAAGGTATCCCAATCCTTTTGACGCAAAGGATAGGCCAAAATGGTCTCTTATGATAAGCAAAGTGTTCTTGAGGGTACATTGGAATTTCATCTAGTCACTTCCATCATGTTGGCTTAATTCGTGTTCGCTACTTTGATAATTTGGTATGTGGGTGGACCGGTGCTTAGGTGGTGTTCTTACTTGAACAAACCTCCTACTTATGATTAACCCCCTCACAAGCATCCGCAACTACGAGAAAAGTATTAAGAATAAATTCTAACCATAGCATTAAACTTTTGGATCCAATCGGTGCCTTACGAAATAGTGCACAAACTAGGGTTTAAGCTTCTGTCACTCTCGCAATCCATCTCTAATAACTACTCCCCAATGCATTCCCTTATGCCCAAATATGGTGAAGTGTCATGTAGTCGACGTTCATATGACACCACTAAGGGAATCACAACATACATATCATCGAAATTTCGAACACATATCAAGTTCACATGATTACTTGCAACATGATTTCTCCCGTGACCTCAAGAGCAAAAGTAACTACTCACAAATGATAATCATTCTCAAGATCAGAGGGGTATTAAATAGCATAATGGATCTGAACATATAATCTTCCACCAAACAAACCATATAGTAATCAACTACAAGATGTAATCAACACTACTAGTCACGAAAAAGCGTCAA
The DNA here is from genome assembly GCF_018294505.1 of Triticum aestivum. Classification (NCBI taxonomy): domain Eukaryota; kingdom Viridiplantae; phylum Streptophyta; class Magnoliopsida; order Poales; family Poaceae; genus Triticum; species Triticum aestivum. The sequence continues at coordinate 488,559,499 of NC_057798.1, forward strand.
TCTATAGTTTCGGTACAAAGATTGAACACAAGAGATGAACTAGGGTTTGAGATGAGATGGTGTTGTTGAAGATGTTGATGAAGATAGCCCTCCCCAAGATGGGAGAGTTGTTGGTGACGGTGATGACGATGATTTCTCCCTCCGGGAGGGAAGTTCCCCCGGCGGAATCGCTCCACCGGAGGGCAAAAGTGCTCTTGCCCAGGTTCCGCCTCGAGACGGCGGTGCTTCGTCCCAAAAGTCACCTCCTTATTTTTCTAGGTCAAAATGACTTATATACTAGAAGAGGGGCACCGAAGGTGGGCCTGGGTGAGCACAACCCACCAGGGCGCGCCTGGGCTCCCTGGCGCGCCTAGGTGGGTTGTGCCCACCTGGTGGGCCTCCTATGGTACTTATTAACTCTAAAAATTCTTATTTACTCCATAAAAATTCCTCGTAAAGTTTCAGCTCATTTGGAGTTGTGCAGAATAGGTAGCCTGACGTAGCTTTTTCAGGTCCAGATTTCCAGCTGCCAGAATTCTCCCCCTTTGTATGTACCTTGCATATTATGGGAGAAAATACATTAGAATTACTCCAAAAGGCATTATTATGCAATAAAAACAACATAAATAAAAGTAGGTAAACATGATGCAAAATGGACGTATCAGTGTGGCGGCTGTTTTGAGGAAGATATAAGGAGGCTTATGTGTGATAGAGCGTATCATATCATGGGTTTTGGATGCACCAGCGAAGTTTGCACCACATCTCAAGGTGAGAAAGGGCAATGAACGGTACCCAAGAGGCTAGCAAATTGCGAAAAGGTGAGAGTGCGTATAATCCATGGACTCACATTAGTCATAAAGAACTCATATACTTATTGCAAAAGTTTATTAGCCCACGAAGCAAAGTACTACTATGCATGCCCCTAGGGGGATAGATTGGTAGGGAAAGACCATCGCTCGCCACCGACGCCACTCATAAGGAAGACAATCAATAATAAATCATGCTCCAACTTCATACCATAACGAGAGACTATACATGCATGCTTCAGGAATCACAAACCTTAACACGAATATTCTTACTAAACCACAATCATTAACCAGTACCTCCCACATATCACCATCTTTATATTACAAAACTATTGCAAGGAATCAAACTTATAATATTCAGTGATCTACATGAAAGTTTTTGATTGTTCCATGCTATCATATTGTCCATCTTGAATGTTTTATATGCATTTATATGCTACCTTATATGATATTTGGGACTAACCTATTAACCTAGAGCCCAATGCTAGTTTCTGTTTTTTCCTTATTTTTGAGTTTTACAGAAAAGGAATACCAAACGAAGTCCAAATGACCTGAAACTTTATGGTGATTTTTTATGGACTAGAAGAAGCCCACGGAGCATCGAAGATGGGCCATAAGAGTCCTGAGGCCACCACAAGGACAGGGGCACACCTACCCCCTGGGCGTGCCCCACCCTTGTGGTCACCTCGCAGACCCCCCTGACTTGTCCCCGATGCCAATAATTCCTATAAATACCAAAACCCCTAGAAATAAACCTAGATCGGGAGTTCCACCGCTGCAAGCCTCTGTAGCCACCAAAAACAAATCGATACCCTATTCTGGCACCCTTCCGGAGGGGGGAATCATCACCGGTGGCCATCTTCATCATCCCGATGCTCTCCATGACGAGGAGGGAGTAGTTCACCATCGGAGCTGAGGGTATGTACCAGTAGCTATGTGTTTGATCTCTCTATCTCTCTCTCTCTCTCTCTCTCTCTCGTGTTCTTGATTTAGCACGATCTTGATGTACCACGAGCTTTGCTATTATAGTTGGATCATATGATGTTTCTCCCTCTCTACCTTGTGATAAATTGAGTCTTTTACTTTGAGGTTTTGTTATGTTAGATTGAATCTTTGGATGTGAGAGCACTTGATGTATGTCTTGCGATGGGATATCCGTGGTGACAATGGGATGTTCTATTGATCCACTTGATGTATGTTTTGGTTATCAACTTGCGGATTCCCATGGTGACATTGGGGTAATCTATGCATAGGGGTTGATGCACGTTTTCATATTCGTTTCTCCGGTGGAAATCTCGGGATGCTCATGAAGTTCTTTGTGTTGGATTGAATATTATGAATCTGAAGTTGTTTGATGCATATCGTATAATTGACCCACAGATACTTGTGGTGACATTGGAGTATCTAGGTGACATTAGGGTTGATTGATGTGTGTCATATGGTGTTATTTTACTACGAACTCTAGGGTTGTTTGTGACACTTATAGGAATAACTCAATGGATTGATCGAAAAGAATAACTTTGAGGTGGTTTCGTACCCTACAAGCAATTTTGTCTTATGTTCTCCGCGATAGGAACTTTGGAGTGACTCTTTGTCGCACGTTGAGGGATTGCCATATGATCTAATTATGTTATCATTGTTGAGAGAAATTGCACTAGTGGAAGTATGAACCCTAGGCCTTGTGTCCAAGCATTGCAATACCATTTTCACTCACTTCTGTTACTTGCTACCTTGCTGTTTTTATATTTTAAGATTACAAAAACCTATATCTACCATCCATATTATGCTTGTATCACCATCTCTTCGCCGAACTAGTGCACCTATACAATTTACCATTGTATTGGGTGTGTTGGGGACACAAGAAACTCTTTTTTATTTGGTTGCAGGGTTGCTTGAGAGAGACCATCTTCATCCTATGCCTCCCACGGATTGATAAACCTTAGGTCATCCACTTGAGGGAAATTTGCTACTGTCCTACAAAACTCTGCGCTTGGAGGCCCAACACGAGTCTACAAGAAGAAGGTCACGTAGTAGACATCATCCGACAAGATCCTTCTGAGTCCATATTATCCGGTTAGCATCCAATGCTCCATGGCTAGTGAGACCAAGCCATCGACCGTGTCATATGCTAGTCTAGTCGGCTGCGCGTCCACACAACCCTTTCGACTAGGGACCTTTTAGGACTGTAATCATACAATGCATAGTCCCATAAAAAAGTCACGTACTTGTTGATATACATCATTGATAATGTCCAAGGAATATCTTTATTCATAAACACATAGGAAATATCATCATACATGATTGCCTCTAGGGCATATCTCCAATAGATCGACGGGGGCCGAAGACGTCGGCCGCCCCAGATTTTCCCCTTCCCGATGGAAGGGCCCTTCCCAAGTGGGTCCTCAAAGGCCGAGGTCTCCACCAAAGCCATAGAGACATTGGTGCTATCCCCCGTGGTGAGCATGGGCGGGGCTTGCTGAGAAGTTGCCTTCCCTAACCCATCATGGGCAGGAGGGGAAGGGCGACGCTTCTCGGACGCACTAGGTGGAGGAAGCCCGCTTGACGAATCCTTGTCGCTGATTCAGGAATGATGCGGGTTGTGAAAGATGAATGGCTAATTAGACTTGTGGGTAGGAGGAACTAGCACGCATAAGACGTGCATAGAAACAAATTGTATGAAGGACATACCTCCTCGGTAGCGGTCTCTGCATGCTTGGCTTAGTGAGGTCGTCCTATGATTCGGAGAAGATGACCTCGGCCGTAGCAGGGTCCTTGCAGGGCTGGACGTTGGCGGCCTTCACGACGCATCTTTGAGTTCAGGTGACATTGGCCCCCGCGGCTTCTTCGAACGCCGCTCTCTTTATCTTTGGGGAGGAGACACCTTCCTCCCCTTCCTCTCCTTCTCCTTCTCTTTCCTCCTTGTTCGAGAAAAGAGTTTGAATTTCCCCGGGGGTCTCATATTTGGAGACCTACCTTCCTCTTCTTCGGCTCCTTCTTCGCCTTGTTGGCCGGGGCCTTTGGGGGCACCACAGCCAAAAGGGCCTGGAGCTCGGGGGTCCTATTGTCCTCGGGCAGCGGCGCCGAGCACCTAATAAGCGCCGCCTTGGACGCCCATTTCTAGAAGCAAGGGGATGATTCAGACAAATACAAAGCATAAAGTCATTAAGAAACATGCACAACAATTGTTACCTCAAATGAGCTGCATGAAGCAGCGTAGCCGCAATCCATCCCATCTGCAGGGAATTCATTCTAGGACGGCTTGAAGAGAGTCGTCCACATGTCATCTATGTTGATGCGGAAGAAGTTTCGCAATGTTGGTACATCTTCGGTCTTGTAGAGCCATATGGGGCTAGCCTGAAACTGGAGTGGGAGGATATAGCGATGCATCATGACGTTCACCACATCCACTAGCTTTATTTTCTTTTTGTGGACTTGGATCCTCTCCTAGAGAGATAAGACCTCATCCGTATTGCCCCACTCCATGCCCTATTTCTGCCAGGACACCAACTTCCTCGGGGGCGTACCTATGAAGGCGAGGGTTGCGACCTGGCCCGTGGCAAGAGGCTCGGTGATATAGAACCACTCGCGGCTACCATATCTTCACAATTTCAATGGAAGTGCCATCCAGCCATTCCGACTTCTGGAGCTTGCTGATCATGGCACCCCCGCATTCGGCAAACTCGGTGTCACTGCTCTTCGGCTTAATGCAAAAGGTCTTCAGCCACAGGCCGAAGTGCGGTTCCATCCGCACAGGAATGCCTCACTAACGATGCTGAATGTGGTGAGGTGCATAATGGAATTTGGGGCTAGATTGTGGAAGTCTAGCCCATAGAAGAGAAGAATCCCCTGGATGAAAGGGTGTAGGGGGAACCTCAGACCTCGGACAAGGCGGGGGATGAAGACGACCCGCTCCCCAGGATTGGGAGTAGGGGCACATTGGCCGGGCATGGGAGCCATGTAGGCGACGTCACCTGGGATGTATCCCGCCGCCCGAAGCTCACTGATGGTGGCGCCGGTGACCTTAGAGGCCACCCACCCCGCCTTCACATCCGCATCAGCCATGGCACGAGATGTAGAAGCAGAAGATGGCTTTGGGCTTGGAAGTGAGATTGAGGATGCATGAGCTTGGAGATTTGGGCGCTGGAGCGGAATGAGAGCGTGGGGAAAAGGATTTGTCACCCTACCCTTTATAAGTCAGTAAAAAAGTCAAAACACCCCCTCCGCTGTGCTGCAAAAATCGCCACGTTTCTGCTGATCATGTCATTATGGCCACATTGGGTGAACTTATTGATTAATGATATCCCCTAAAATGTGGGCACGATCTCTGTTTTGATAAGACGTGCCAATAAGAGGGTTACCTCAAACAGTGATTCGAATAAGCAATAACTAATGTATATGATTCGTGAGCCATGACGCTTCGGAAGAACCGTCAGTAATTGACTGTCGAACACACTTGCGCTTCTAGTCTTCGAGATTAAGCAATCCACACACTTCGAACATTGAAGATGCGCTTCGGTGGCATAGGGTTGGTTGGCCTTATACCCTGTTGGGAGGGTGATATCAGTCGATTGGGGATCTACAAGCTTTGTGTGGATGCTTAATTAGCCTGGGGCGTTGAGAGGAACTTGCCTGCTAAGCCGAAGACTATCCATCCGAAGACATTATCCAAAGAAGATTACCATCCTTGGCTTTGAAGACAAGTTCGGGGGCTACTGATGGTGTCCTGGACTAGGGGGTCCCGGCCTAGCTGGTCTAGTCCATGGGCGGGACTGACAGCCCGTTGCATATTAGACTTCACCGAGGACTTGGTGTGTACTCCAAGTATATCTGTTAGATTCGGCATGTAACCCCTAGATAGCAATCGACCATGTGTAACCCTAGATACCCCTCGTGCCTATATAAGCCGGAGGGTTTAGTCCGTAGAGACATATTCATCATCACCATCATTACCCCTAGGGTTTAGTTCACAACTTACGATCTCGAGGTAGATCAACTCTGTACTTTGATACACCCATAATATAAGCAAGAGTAGGAGGTAGGGTTTTACCTCCTCAAAGAGGGTCCGAACCTGAGTAAAAATATTGTGTCCCTTGTCTCTTGTTACCCAACGATCCGATCTCACAGCTCGGCCCCCTACCGGAGGCCTGCTGGTTTTGACACCGACGCCATCCCACCCTATTACCCTCTAAATGTGTGGCGAGCAAATATGGGCTTCTATCGGTTTTGAAAAAAAATACGGGCTTCCCATCCCTTGTTGAATATACCCCTAAAAATCCCTTCTCTGACCACTTCCCGCCACCGTTGACTACCCGATTTTTACTGTCCATCACCGTTGACATCAAGCTTCATCGTGCATTGCCTTCAATTGTTTGTCGTCTACCGTTGGCCATCGCCAACGGTCGTCGCCTGTCACCGCCCACCATTGTTCAATTAGTTTTTTTATGAAAAAAGGGAAGAGACGGAGAGGATTTGGGAGCTATGGTGTTTAGTGAGGAATATGAGGTTATGTTCTTTTACACAATGTTTCTTGTTTTTGTTTTTTGAACTGGGGTTATGGTTAAAGTTGCTCTAACGTCGCACGTTGTTTGGGCCGCCCGACAACAGATTGCAGGAACTGCACATTTCTGGCCCCACAATAGCGACGACCGTGCAATAGCATACAACTTTTGTGAAACTATCAATAATATTATTGGGAATATGGTGGGCTAGAAGAAAAACTATTCACGAGGGGATCTTTCAGAGCCTTGCCTCAACGCATCAGTTTATCTGTAGCTTCATAAGGGAGCTAGAATACATGTCGGGCAAGAGCATCAAATCACCAACAGCCAACAATGAAGTAACTACGCGACCTAGGGCTCCACCTCTAATATTTTTTGAAGATCCATGTAGACGCTAGCATTGCAAGGAATCAGAACAAGGGTGTTGCAGCAGCCGTCAGCATAGATGGCAACGGAAATTTCATGAGAAGTTCTCCATTGGTGATTTATGGAATTAATGATGATGCAACAATGGAGGCTATCGCATGTCGTGAGGCCCTTTCATTGGGTATGATTTGATGTTACATAGCTTCGTAATAGCATCGGACTCGAAGCAGATAGTGAATGATATTCAGAAGAGAACCAATGGTGCTTATGACACCATCATTGATGAGATTAAAGAATAGGGCTTTAATGTTCAATTGTAAGTTTACTTTTGAAGACAACGTCGATAGGTTAGCCAACTTTTTCAATTCTCTTAATCAAGGAGGTACATTTGGATGATCCAACCCATGATCCCTTTATAATGCCACTTCATTTGGACTCTAGCCAATAAAGCTTGGTTATACCCTAAAAAAACCTCAACACTCGTAACTGTACACACCCCTAATTAAAAAAAAAACCTTGTAACTATACACTGCTACTACGGCGTCAAGGTTGGCTCGCGCGGAACGCTGCGGCAGAGCAGACGAGATGGCGGCGGCTCTGCTCCGAGCCGCTCGTGCTTCGCGGCACCTCGCGCTCCCTCGCTCTATCGTCGGCCGCTCTAGCCAACTATCCTCCTCCTCCTGCACCGCCTCTACGGCGGAGACGCCGTCCACTGCCGCCGCTGCGCCGCCCATCCCGGCAGACGTTGAGGACGCGGTCGTCGTCGAAGCCGAAGAGGAGGACTTGAGGAGCCACATCTTCCGGCTGCGGCTGGCGAAGCGGAGCGCGACGGAGGCGCTGGAGAAGTGGGCCGGCGAGGGCCGCGCCGCCCCCGCGCCGGAGCTCCGCGGCATCGCCCGCGACCTCAGCCGCGCCCGCCGCTACAAGCACGCGCTCGAGGTTCGCGCACTCCCAGATCCCTGATCTCCTCTGATTGCGCTGCGTAGTTAGAGCAAGGGTTTTGTCGAGCGATTTGGTACAGATTTAAGTTATTGTCTATGCAACGCAGTGGTACGATCTGTTTGTATCTCCTTGGAAATGGTGATGAAATGTTGCCGATGTTTGATTTCTGTAGTTGAATTCTTCAGGTAGCCAATTTTTCTGTATGGATAGGAAGGATGTGGTTTTTTAACTGAGTTGTACTGCTGGTTAATAATTTTAATTAGGGATCGCCTATTTCCAAATTCCAAGTCGACCAAAATTTCCATTTCCATGTTGCATATTTCACGTTGGATGTTGACCCTTTATCCGGCAGAAATAGGGTAGGTGCACATTTCAGAAATTGTGTGCCACTTTCGGTATAGAAATGTGTGAAGTTGCACATAATTTTTTATGCAGTTTGGTTGGCTTAGAAGAAATATAGCCAATCAGTTATATAGAGTCTCCTTCCAAGCTATGCATCATTCTAATACTCCCTCCAATCCATAATAAGTGTCGCATTTTTTAACTAAGGTTGAACTAACCTTAGTTCAAAACCGCGACCTTACTTTGGATCGGAGGGAGTAGCATTTATGTGCTTTAGTGATCTTGTTTTGCCATTGCTGATTGGAAAGGAGACATGGAAGCTCATGTAGTGCTGAGTCCTTTATCGGAAAAAAAATGTAGTGCTGAGTCATGAGGAGCTGTAACATGTAGTTTAGGGTCTTAATACTAGAAAGCTAGTTATTGTCAGATAAACATTTGTCTCATGTACATGCTGTGCCATCTTATTGCCGACTTAGGTAATCCATCTTTTTTGTATTTAACTACATGACAAGCACTTTATCTTGTTTACAAACTCAGTGTGCCGAATGGATATCTGTTCTTGAGATGTTAGATTGAGCAGTTTTAACATGGTCCCTCTTACCTCCTCTTTTCACATGAGAGGTAAGAGTATATAATAGATCTGAGCCATTGATTTCATTAAGTAGTGAGTCTTCATATTAGTAGAAGAGTTATGTCCGTCCATGAAAGAGCTAGGCATTGAAATTTCACCTGGCTAAAGCTCAAAGCACATATCCAAACAGTCACTTCTTTCTCTGTCTCTTTGCATTGCTTATTCTATTACCTACGAAATGCTTATAAACAGGATCAAACAATTTTACCCTCGCTGCTATATTTCTCATTCAAGAAAAACAAGAAGAAAGGGCGAGAGCATTAGTTCTTTAACTTTGTGTTTTGCAGGTAGCAGAGTTTATGAAGACACATCATGAGTCTGATTTATCTGAGAACGACTATGGGGTGCGCATTGACTTGATTACAAAAGTTTTTGGCGCGAATGCAGCCGAAGATTTTTTTGAGAAGCTTCCACCTACAGCCAAATCACTGGAAGCATATACTGCATTCCTCCATTCTTACGCTCGATCAAAGATGATAGACAAAGCTGAGAGGCTGTTTCAGAGAATGAAGGATGCAGACCTGCCTATTGATGTCCTGGTCTACAATGAAATGATGACCCTGTATATTTCTGTGGGCGAGCTTGATAAGGTTCCAACTCTTGCCGAGGAATTGAAGAGGCAAAACGTTTCGCCAGATCTATTCACATACAACCTCCGGATCAGCGCGTCGGTTGCATCCATGGACCTAGAGGTCTTCAGAGGAATTCTCGAGGAGATGTCAAAAGATCCGAACTCCAACGAAGGGTGGACACTGTACCGAAACCTCGCTAGTATCTACGTTGATGCCAGCCAGCTTGTTAGCTCGGGGAATTCGCTGGTAGAAGCCGAGGCGAAGATTAGCCAGAGGGATTGGATAACCTACGATCTCCTCGTCATCTTGCACGCCGGTCTCGGCAACCTGGACAGGGTGAAGGACATATGGAAATCGATGCAGATGACTGCCCAGAGGATGACTAGTCGGAACTATGTCTGCGTGCTCTCTGCCTATCTGATGTGCGGGCAGCTGAAGGATGCCGCGGAGGTCGTCGACCAGTGGCAGCGATCGAAACTCCCAGAGTTTGACGTCTCCGCCTGCAACAGGCTGTTTGATGCCCTTCTGGCTGCCGGCTTCACGGACACGGCGGATAGCTTTAGAGAGCTGATGTTGCAGAAGAGCTGTATACTGTCGAGCAGGGCTAGCGCGTGCTCCTGAGTGGCATGTTATGCTCTGTCGCGAACAGCTGCCTGCTGCTGTGTTATGGACTTATGGTACGAGAATAATGGACTCCGGAACAGTTTATGCTTTATTTTGGCAAATACAATCTGACAATATTGTCAGGTCAAGCGCCGCAATATCGAAAGAAATATATTTTCAGGTCCAGCGTAACTAAGAGCACGCATGATTCTGCCACATGTGTGGCAGCGGTGTATGTTTTATTGGTTGCTTCGCTGCCATAGCCGAGCCATGTCACAATTTTGTACTCCTAGTAGCAGTTTGGCAGTTTTGCAAGCTTTGCTAAGCTGCGGCGAACATTTTCTTGTGACGTGCCACGGTTCAACAGGAAAGGTGTGACGAAGTTCAGCAAGGAACGAACGTGCCTCAGGTGCCAACTACGCAGGTACGGCTAAAGCTGAAGTTGGTAACTGATTGCACCCGTGTTCATCCTGTGGAGCTCACGAATTGAGTGGCATATGATCTGTACAACTGCTCCACGAGGGTAGGCGACATCGCCTGATCGGTCACACTTCAGCATCTTGTTCTCATGCTCCACACATTTGGCCAGGTGTAGCATGCACCGGTGAGACAATACATGATTGTCCATGTCATATGAAAACCAGTCACGATCTAGATGAGCTTGTTTAAGGATTTCTTGGCGTCATTGGGCAAGCCTCAGCTACCACACCCACAATTTTCCAAAAAACTGGATTGATACTGCATTCTACAATTATGGCAAATTGTATGACATTTACGGTCGACAAAAGTATTAATAATCGCATCGCATTCAGTGTGATGGCAAAATCAGTAGTCAAAGCAGATCAATCTAGATGTAGAAACGTGAAGGGGGGCCTGTGATACTACAAGAGCAAAAGGCAAGTGTCCACTCGTCAGAAAATTTCTGCCCAAGAAAGAAAGAAAGAAAAGGAAGGTGCGAATTTCCCTCGGGATTTTAGGCGCCGCCGCCGCCGCTAACGTAGCAGCACACCACACCGCCAGGCTCCAGCTGAGCTCTCTCTTGTAGAGCAGACCACCGCCTCACCTGCCAATTCTATGGTTGCGGTGATGGAGGTGCGTCCACACCTCCTCGTCCTTCTCTGCCTCCTTGGCGCCGGCGCCGGCGCCGGGATGGCGCAGTCTTTGCCGCCGGCGCCGGTGCCGCAGTCCGGGGCGGCGGCGGCGGCGCCGAGGCCCACGCCGTTCGGGCGCACCATGTCCACGGTCATCACCGTGGCCATCAGCGTCTTCTTCTTCCTGCTCTTCTTCTGCGCCTACATCAACCAGTGCCGCCTCGCCGAGAACGCCGCGCCGCAGGGGGCCAACGCCGCCGCGGCCGGGGCCGGTGCGTCCAGGAGGGGGAAGCGCGGGCTGGACCCGGCGCTGGTGGCCACGTTCCCGATCATGCAGTACAGGGAGATCAAGGAGCACAAGATCGGCAGGGGCGTGCTGGAGTGCGCCGTGTGCCTCACGGCGTTCGAGGAGGCCGACGACCTCCGGCTGCTGCCGCACTGCTCGCACGCCTTCCACCCGGAGTGCATCGACCCCTGGCTCGAGGCGCGGATCACGTGCCCGCTGTGCCGCGCCAACCTCGAGAAGCCGCCGCCGCCGCCGCAGCCGTCCGCCGTGGCGCCCCCGTCGCCCGAGCAGGCGGCGCTGCATCAGCCCTCGCCTTCGCCGTCCCCGCCGCACGCCGTGGCGATACCGGTGCGGGAGGATGAGGAGGACAGCGACGAGGACGACAGGAAGGAGGAGGCGATGGAGCTGGAGATGCTGCGCAGCGAGCGGCGGGCGGCGAGGCTGCCGAGATCGCACTCGACGGGGCACTCGCTGTTCGCGGCGTCGGCGGCCGCCGCCGAGCGGAGCGACCACGAGAGGTTCACGCTGCGGCTGCCGCACCACGTGAGGGAGCAGGTGCTCAGGTCGCGCCGCCTGCGCCACGCCACCAGCCTGATCGACCTCGCCGGAGCGAGCCCCGAGGGGAGCGTGCGCGGAGGCCGGCCCGCGGGCGGAGGAGGCGGCGGCAGCAGCCACGGCGGGCGGCGGTGGCAGGCGTTCCTGGCGAGGACGATGTCGTGGGCCCGAGGGGGAGGCGACGGGTCGGTGCGCAAGGGGTGGGACGGGTCCACCCGGAGGGGAAGGGACGACGCCGAGTCGAGCAGAAAGGGGGCCGCTTCGCCGGCGGCGGCGCGGCCATGACGACGTCGGCAGTCCACACCGCCACCGGAACTGCAGTGCAGAGCTTGACTGTAGAAAATGCTTGTAATTTGCCTTTTTTTTAGTTGATTGATGGTATGGATAAATTTAATTTTTCGTGTTTTTAGCTACAGTAGGATTGTTTGCGTGTGCTCTTGTGAGGCCTGAACTTTTCTCGTTTCATTTGACTCTCGCGAAGTGAACTTTTTGTCGATCCGCGGATTCCTCCATCCGATAAAAAGCTTTGGCGAGGGAGAAGAATCGGAATGTTCACTTTTGGACTTGTGCACCCGCCTTTTCGCTTACAGATGAGATGACAGCCTTCCCTTTTGTCAAGAGATCAATTTTTGTTTAGTACAGTAATACAACTTTGGTTAAGAGACGATGTTAGTGGGAGGAGCATTTGCAAATCTCATTCTCGTGGCTGGCGAGGTGCGAGCGTGAGGCGTAAGGCAGAGCAAATTGCAATTGCGCCGCTGGTGATGGATACCTCTTTAATCATTCCCGGCTTGTCCATCGTTCTTTGCGAGATTCCTGTTTTGATTGGGCGTCGGTCGATCTTCCCTTTTTCTTTTCTTTTCCACTCCACTGTCTCCCTCATGGTCAATTTAGTAGTACTCCTATATGAATTGGAAGGAGGGTTCATTCATGTGTAGAACAACCTGGGGGAGGCTCTTGTGCTTAAGAAATCAGCGGATAAGTTTCGCCATACAAAAATATATACACATGAGCGGATAAGAACGTGGCGTGGTTACCACGGGCACCGCTGCGTCCTGACCTGCGTGGTGGCGGTGCTATAGTAGGAGTAGTGTCTAGCAGTAGCGCATCGATCATCTATCCGAGACGAGTGAGGGAGCCGTGTGTCATGGCGCGGTGCCTTGGAAGACGCAAGGCGAAGCTGGCAACAGAAACGCACCACACGAGAAGCAACTAGATCGTCATGCATTGCTCGTGAAGAACAGGGCGTATATCCGTACGTCTGCTAGTTCATGCCAAGATCCAGGTGCGTTTATGTAGCTGTCGCATGTGCTTGTTTCTCCTGCCGAAATGAATTAGCAGCTGTTCAACGTTAAGAATTAAAAAACAAGTGCAAGGGCATCTCCAACGCTTAGGGGAGGGAGGGCTTTGCCGGAGTCCGGACAACGGCCATGTAGGACTTTGACACCCCTGACCCATTAAAACCCCCATCCCGGTCTCATTTTTTTTTCAACCGCCCTTCTTCTCCCTTACTTTGCATCCACACCCTCCTCCCCCGATGTCGTTGTTGTACCTCTCCCGCCAGCACACATGCATTTGCTGGACCCCCACAACCAGCACCGACGCACCCGCTCGCCTTTCATGACGGTGTCGTCCACCCAGGACCCGTCCGTAGGCAGGTATACTCTGTCCCTGTTGACGTCGTCCATGGCGGTCACCACGCGCGGTAGGTGTTCGGTCAAATGCCATTGAACTTATTTTCGAATGCCATGTCGCTTTTTAGAGTGCGAAGGATATCAGGGTACTCGACCATGGAGGATGGGTTGTTGTGTGATGCGTGGTTGGCCATATCCGCAGATTTCGTAGGCAGGAGCAGTGGTGCCCCTTCTGACAACGCGTCCATGATTCGTTTCACGCACGAGAGCTCATCCATATACGTTTTGCAGACCAACATCACCAAGTTTTATGGCGCGGTTGATATGCTGGAGACAAGGTGGCCATTGCGCGTGACAACCGAAGAGATCTTAAGTTTTGCTTCTTCTTGCTCAACGTGTTGATTGATTCATATTCATTCAATGTTGCTCTAAACATTGTGTAGCCTGTATGCGTTGTCGTGATGTACCACAGGATAGAGGGACGGCTATTTAGGTAAATACACCGTTGGATGAAGCTGAAGGTGCACTATGTGTGGGACACATGATCCGTTCATGAAAAACTTGTTGAAAATCAGTTGAAAATATTGTTGTACTAGACCTATCTGCATGGTGCATGCTATGTAGTATGAATGATTTGCAATCTTTTTCTATCGAAACTTTGATGAAATCCGCCGTGTTTGCATACATTACGTCTGTTTAGTTCAAATAGTGGTTGAAATGTATGCATGCAGCACTGGATGGCCAGCTTCTATATCTGTGTCTGTAAACTGGTCCCTTGTTTGTGGACGGATGCCAACAAATTTACTGGTCAGCGTCGGACATGCCCTAAGCGAAAGTACGACGATTCTTTCCCCTCTCTGATATAAGTATTGTTCTTCTTTCAGGGGGCATGACTTGCTTTTGGCATCAACAAGTCGAAATCGTTTAGATTAGACGGACAGTGTTACTCCTGCTACTTAAGAATCAAATGTCTTAATCATCAACGGTACTATACACCCTTTTCCACATAATTGAATCATCCCGTGCACGTGGCGGCGCGCCTCGGCGCTTTTTTTTTCATGGTAGTACATGTCTCGTTCATATCATAAAGATTAAAATACAAGTCACGTAAGGACCGATATGATAAAACCGAAAAGATAACAGAACATCACTGAGCTTAACACCAACACCCATCACCTGCCTCTGGCACCACAACAGGAGCCATCGAAGAAAAGAATGACGAATCATATCCTCACCCGAGCTTGACGCGGCTCCATCGCTGGTATGCAACTTTGCGGATCTTCAAGATGGCTCATCAAAAGTGAAGCCCTTATCGTTGGACGAATCAGACCGGGGCAACACCCCGGACATGCCATCGAACTCCAGATCTGGCACCGCACCGCGACTAAGATGTCGCAGAAGAAAACAATACCTGCCATCCATGAACCACGAACCCAGCATATGTTTCGTCTTCCAGATGTCGTCGATGTAGACTACAATTTGCATCCGCTCCTGGACTACCTCCCAAGCTCCGCGCTGATGCTGGAGCAAACACCGTCACAACGGCGGAGCCCGAGGACACAGGTCCACCACGAGGATGCCGCCACTGCCACGCCATCTTTGCTTGAACAGACTAGTTTTCAAATCCATCCCCAACCATAAGACCGATGGTCTCGTCAGAGAAGGATCCGAAGAATCTTTATTCAACGCCGTCATCGTCGCCGCCGAAGCAAAGACGATGAGCAGCCTAAAAACCTAGACTACAAGGCAGTAAAAACAACCCCCCTTACCACCGACGACCGAGGTCGCGAGCGGAAGGGAACCGCCGGAAGACGACGCTAGAAGATTGGCCTGTCCTGGCCGCAGCTAGGGTTCCAGCCGTGAGGGTTTTTAAAACCAAGGAATGTCCTTCGCCTCAACGCTCTGACTAGCATTGGTCAACATAGGCAGTTTCCTCCCTAGTACAGCAGAACATGTTTGTAGAGCCAGGTCTATTCTGCTGTTGTGCTACACAGGTACTGTAACGCCCACGATGCAGCTATATCTCCCACGTGTCGAAGCACGACTTAGAGGCATAACCGCATGGTGGTTTTGTCTCAAGAAGGGTCATCTTCACACAATCCCATGTAATGAACAAGAATGGGATAAAGAGAGTTGGCTTACAATCGCCACTTCACACAATACATAAATAGATTCATACATCATTCAAAATACACTCATAGACCGGCTACGGTCAAACCCAAATGAAAAGAAGATAACCCTAAATGCTAGATCCCCGATCGCCCCGACTGGGCTCCATTACTGATCATCTGGAAAAGAAACGTAGTAACGACCAAGGTCCTCATCAAACTCCCACTTGAGCTCGGTTGCGCTGGTATCCTCGGCACCTGCAACTGTTTTGGTAGAATATATGAGCCACGGGGACTCAGCAATCTCACACCCGCGAGATCAAGACTATTTAAGCTCATGGGTAGGAAAAGGGGTAATATGGTGGAGCTGCAGCAAGCACTAAGCATATATGGTGGCTAACATACGCAAGTGAGAGCGAGAAGAGAAGCAACGCATCGGTCGAGAAGCTAGAAGTGATCAAGAAGTGATCCTGAAACTACTTACGTTCATACATAACCCAAACCGTGTTCACTTCCCGGACTCCGCCGAAAAGAGACCATCACGGCTACACACGCGGTTGATGCATTTTAATGAAGTCAAGTGTCAAGTTCTCTACAACCGAACATTAACAAATTCCCATCTGCCTCATAACCGCGGGCACGACTTTCGAAAGATAATATACCCTGCAGGGGTGTCCCAACTTAGCCCATCACAAGCTCTCACAGTCAACGAAGGATATACCTTCTCCCGGGAAGACCCGACCAGTCTCGGAATCCCGGTTTACAAGACATTTCGACAAAGGTAAAACAAGACCAGCAAGACCGCCCGATGTGCCGACAAATCCCGATAGGAGCTGCACATATCTCGTTCTCAGGGCACATCGGATGAACACTACGTACAACTAGAACCAACCCTCAAGTTTCCCCGAGGTGGCGCTGCAAGTGGCTCTAGTTCGGACCAACACTCGAAGGAGCACTGGCCCGGGGGGGGGGGTGTTAAAATAAAGATGACCCTCGGGCTCGCGAAAACCCAAGGGAAAAAGGCTTAGGTGGCAAATGGTAAAACCAAGGTTGGGCCTTGCTGTAGGAGTTTTATTCAAAGCGAACTGTCAAGGGGGTCCCATAAATCACCCAACCGCGTAAGGAACGCAAAATCAAGGAACATAACACCGGTATGACGAAAACTAGGGCGACAAGAGTGGAACAAGACACCAGGCATAAGGCCGAGCCTTCCACCCTTTACCAAGTATATAGGTGCATTAATTAAACAAGAGATAATGTGATATCCCGAAATATCCATGTTCCAACAAGGAACGAACTTCCTCTTCACCTGCAACTAGCAACGCTATAAGAGGGGCTGAGCAAAAGCGGTGACATAGCCAAACAACGGTTTGCTAGGAAAGGATGGTTAAAGGCTTGACATGGCAAAAATGGGAGGCATGATAAACAAGTGGTAGGTAGAGCTAACATAGCGATAGAGCGAGCAACTAGCAAAGCAAAGATAGAAGTGATATCGAAGGTATGGTCATTTTGCCTGCAAAGTTCTCGGAGTTGTCGAAGGCTTGATCCTCGTAAGCATTCTCAACAGGTTCCTCGTTCACGTACTCGCCTCCCGGCTCTACCCAAAGCAAGAGCACAAGCAATGGAACCACAATCAACCATGGTGCAATGCACAAGCAACATGATGCAATACATGGCATGATATGCGAGATATGATATGTAATGCATATGCGGGCTTCGGAAGGAAAAAGGATGAACAAGGCATCAACTTGGCAAACCAAGCATGCCGCTGGAAATATGAGGTGATTTCGGTTGAAATCGATATAAAGATCATCGGGAACGGATGTATGGTTTACAAATGGCAAGCAAAACAAGAATGACATAAATCTGCGATTAATAGCATGAGCCAAAAAGGATCAGAAGATATGATGGCACCCATGTAAACATAGCAAGTTTCGTTAACAGATTCAGGAAACAGAGCATGGCATTAACAGAATTATGAAGGCATATTCGCGAGCTCGATTCACTCACCACAAGTCATTGCATGACAAGATAAGCATAGCATCAGCAAGAATACATGTTTATGAAGCTAACCATGGCAAGAACAAGTTCATAGCATGCAAGGATCAACTACAACAACCTTGGCAAAATTGAATAACATGTAAACAATCTGCCAGGAAACATTTTATAGTAGAAGTAGAGCACGAAAATGACATGCTAGACTACTCCATAATTGCAAACAGGGGCATTAATGGATAGAGCATAATCATATGTTCAAAACATCCTTACCGAAGTGTCTTAAAATATGCATGGATCTCTCTGTAGCAGCATGTTTACATGGCATCAAAATAACAGCAGAACAGAGACTAAAATCAGCAACATCACGAAGCCTAGTTTGCATGCTTGTTCTAGTCACCACATCAATCACAAAAATACATGGCAAGCACCTCTTTAAAGAAGACATGGCATAGTTCAAAACACATGTAGAGCTCATGCCCATAAGATGCACACAATAAATATAGCAAAAATGACAAATGCCCACAATCTGTTAAGAATCAGAAACTAACATTATATAGCACTCTTGCATCAGTGATTTGGGCATCGAGATGACCTCAAATGAACATGGCCCAATGGAACAAAATTAATAGCATATCCTGATGAACATTTTGATATATCATGCGCATGAAACGGAGCAGTATGCACGGAGTTATGATGCGATGAACAGGGCTAAAAATGTGACAGTAATAAGGACTTGGAGGATTTCGGGGTCAACCTCTATCCAGATCTGGATCAGGCCCGCGTGGATCAAGGTACACCAGAGTAGCTCGCCGGAGAGGCGCGGCGGGAGGAGGCCGGAGATGGCCGGCGAGGGGTCGGGGC
>NC_057798.1:488578245-488590222 GCF_018294505.1 Triticum aestivum
CGGTGGCCGGGGCCACGTGGCGGGCTGCGAGAGGTCGGGCGGCGGAGGCGTACGCGTCCGGCGTCGCCCGGACGTGTCCGGCGGCGCGAGGGGAGCGGTGGCTAGGGTTTCGCCTGTGATTTGGAGGGGGAGATGCATATTTATAGGTAGGAGGAGTTTGGAGACTCCAAATGGAGTGTTTTCGCCCACACGATTGTGATCCGACAACGGAGAGCATGGAAATGACTTAGATGGGTTATTGGGTTGTTTTGGAGGGGTGTTGGGCTGCAACCCAAAAAAGGCCTTTGCGGTTGTCCGGTTAACCGTTAGAGTATCAAACGACCTCCAAATGGCACGGAACTTGACAGGCGGTCTACCGGTGCTATACCAAGGCCACTTGGAAAGCCTCGGTCCATTCCGAGAACGTTTAACACCCGCACATGAAAAGAGACAAGAGGGGTGTACCGGTGCATGTGGGAGTGTCGGATTGCAAAACGGACAACGGGGAAAATGCTCGGATGCATGAGACAAACACGTATGCAAATGAGATGCACATGATGACATGATATGAGATGCATGACATGAATAAAATGCACAACAAAAGACAAAAACCCAACCACGGAGGGAATATCATAACACATAGCCGAAAATGGCAAGAGTTGGAGTTACAAATATGGAAAGTTACATCCGGGGTGTTACAACACTCCACCACTACAAGAGGATCTCGTCCTGAGATCTAGGACTGAAAGAACTCCGGATATTCGGAACGGAGGTGATCCTCGCGCTCCCAGGTGGCTTCTCGGTCGGAATGGTGTGACCACTTCACTTTCAGGAATTTGATTGACTTGTTGCGAGTCTTGCGCTCGGTTTCTTCAAGAATAGCAACGGGGTGCTCATGATAAGAGAGATCTTCTTGGAGGTCAATTTCTTCGAAGTTGATAGTGCGCTCCGGAGTCTTGAAGCACTTGCGAAGCTGTGACACGTGAAACACATCGTGCACGTTTGCAAAGTTGGACGGAATCTCAAGTTGATAGGTGAGGTCGCCTCTTTTGCCAATGATCTTGAAAGGACCCACGTATCTAGGGGAAAGCTTCCCTTTGATACCGAAGCGACGAGTGCCTTTCATTGGAGAGACGCGGAGGTAGACATGGTCTCCGATTTCGAAAGCCACATCACGGTGCTTGTCATCATAATAGCTCTTCTGGTGCGATTGCACGGCTTTGAGATTCTCACGAATGACTTTGCACATTTCTTCGGCTTCTGTGATCAAGTCATTGCCAAGAAGTTGGCGTTCACCTGTCTCGGACCAATTGAGAGGAGTATGACACTTTCTGCCATAGAGAATTTCGAATGGGGCCTTGCCCGAACTCGCTTGGAAGCTGTTGTTGTAGGAGAACTCGACATATGGAAGACAATCTTCCCACTTCATACCGAAGGAAATGACACAAGCCCTGAGCATATCTTCAAGGATTTGATTTACTCGCTCGACTTGGCCACTTGTTTGAGGATGGAAAGCTGTGCTGAAACGAATGTTGGTGCCCATGGCCTTCTGAAAGGAGTCCCAGAACTTAGAAGTGAAGATGCTTCCACGGTCTGAAGAAATCAATTGTGGAATGCTGTGCAAGGAGACAATTCTGGAGGTGTATAACTCTGCCAGCTGAGCTGCTGTGATAGATTCTTTGATAGGAAGAAAATGAGCCACTTTAGTAAGCTTGTCAATGACAACGAAGATAGCATCATTTCCACGCTTGGACTTAGGAAATCCAATCACGAAGTCCATCTTGATATGGTCAAACTTCCATTCTGGAATAGCAAGAGGTTGGAGGAGACCAGCTGGTCATTGGTGTTCTGCTTTCACCCTTCTGCAGACATCACATTCATTCACGAATTGAGCAATTTATCGCTTCATTCGAGTCCACCAATACGACTGCTTGAGGTCATGGTACATCTTTATACTTCCAGGATGAATGGATAGAAGGGAATTGTGTTCCTCGTTCATGATGACTTTTCTCAGATCGCCTTTGGGAACCACAATACGATCCTCAAAGAAACTAGTATCTTTGTCATCCAAGCGATAGCACTTGTATTTGAGAATGCCCTTGTCAATACCACGTTTCACCTTCTTCACCATGGTATCCAGGAGTTGTGCCTCACGAATTTTATCTTCCAAAGTAGGAGAGACTATGAGGTTGGCAAGAAAGCCTTTAGGAACAACTTGAAGATTCAGTTTGCGGAAAGCTTCACAAAGATCCGGTTGAAATGGCTTGAGAATTAAACTGTTGCAATAAGCCTTTCTGCTCAGAGCATCTGCAATCGCATTCGCCTTGCCTGGAGTATATTCAATACTTGGATTGTACTTTTGAATCATTTCAACCCATCGAGTTTGCCTGAGGTTGAGGTTGGGTTGAGTGAAGATATACTTGAGGCTCTTGTGATCGGTGAAAATGTCCACTTGCCTTCCCAATAAGAGATGTCTCCATGTTATCAATGCATGGACAACTGCCGCCAACTCAAGATCGTGAGTGGGGTAGTTCTTTTCGTTGGGCTTCAACTGACGAGAGGTATAGGCCACAACTTTCTTCTCTTGCATTAACACAGCACCGAGACCTTGAAGAGAAGCATCACAGAACACTTCAAATGGCTTGGATTCATCAGGAGGAGTCAAGACAGGAGCTGTGACTAGCTTCTCTTTGAGGGTGTTGAAAGCAACGTCACACTCAGGCGTCCAGACATACTTGACATGCTTCTGGAGGAGGTTGGAAAGAGGCTTTGCAATCTTAGAGAAGTTCTCAACGAATCTTCGGCAATAGCTTGCAAGACCAAGAAAACTGCGGAGCTGCTTGACATTCTGAGGAGGTTCCCAATTCACAACTGCAGACACCTTCGCAGGATTAACAGCAATGCCCTTGGCGGAGATGATATGACCAAGGTAAAGAACTTCATCAAGCCAGAACTCACATTTGGAAAATTTCGCATAGAATTGATACTCTCTGAGCTTGTCGAGCACCAATCGCAAATGTTTGGCATGATCCTTCTTATTCTTGGAGAAGACCAAGATATCATCGAGATACACCAAGACAAATTCATTGGTGTAGGGGTTGAAGATAAAATTCATCATTCGAGAGAAAGTTGGAGGAGCATTGACAAGGCCGAAAGACATGACAGTATATTCATAAGAACCAAAGCTTGTTCTGAATGTTGTCTTGGGAATATCTTGTTCACGAATGCGAATCTGATGCCATACGAAGGTCAAGCTTGGAGAAAACTTTAGCACCTTTGAGTTGCTCGAAAAGCTCATTGATGTTGGGAAGTGGATACTTGTTCTTGATTGTCTTCTTGTTCAGTGGACGGTAATCGACACAAAGTCGGTCCGTGCCATCCTTCTTCTGGAAAAAAAGAACTCAACAACCCCATGGAGATGAACTCGGTCTGATTAAACCCAGACGCTCTTGTTCATTGAGCTGTTTCTTCAATTCCTTCAGCTCCTTGGGTCCCAGCTTGTAAGGATGCTTGCAAATGAGTTCAGTGCCAGGCTCAAGATCGATAACGAATTCGACTGGCCGGTGCGGAGGCATACCCAGAAGCTCTTCTGGAAAGACATCTTGGTACTCACAAACGACTGGAATTTGAGAAATAGCATCCAACTCGCCTTTCTCATTGAGAGAAAACAACCGAATGGTTTCATCACGAGCGGCATAGATGATAACATCCTCAGAAGAGTGTGTCAATTGAGTCTCCCTAGCAGCACAATCAAGCTGACACTACTAGGAAAAGGCATGCTAGTGGCGCACCGAATTTTCCTTCTAATGGCGCACTACTGGTGCGCCAATGGCATCACACCATTAGAATTAAATTCTAATGGCGCACTACTGGTGCGCCATTAGTATCTGGTGTTCTAATGGCGCACCGCGTAGTGCGCCATTAGTATAGCCTGCAGTGCGCCATTAGAATGCCTCCCAGGGGCCATATGTACAAATGTGCTTTGGCATTCTAATGGCGCACCAGCAGCTAATGCGCCATTAGTGTGATGATCACAGTGCACCATTAGTGTCTTGTGTGGTGCGCCATTAGTATGAATATTAGGTTTTATTTTTTTTGCTTTTCTGATTTTTGCACAGGTTACAAAATATATTATTGCATAGAATATAGACAGCAGCACACCGCAACATCAGATTCATCAAATACAATAGAAGATTAGTCTCCGAATACAATTCATCATATTAGTCTCCGGATTCAAAAGACCGGACAAAGATAAAACATTACAAGTCTCAAGACCGCGAGTATCGAGTTTGCCTTCACATTACAAGTCGATATCGATCATCTAAACTACCATCACATAGAAGAGAGCTGTGGTCATCACGATGAGCATCATCGCGATCAAACTGGTCTTCATCCGGTTCCTCCAACGCTCCCTCCTCTCTCCCGCTAGATAGCGGGCGTATCTAGATTCGGCCTCCGCCCTAGTGGTGTACCCTTTGTAACTGTTACCGCTGAAACGGTGAACCTGTCTCCGACACTCCTCCCAGTCATCGTAGACTCCGGGAACCTTACCCTTGTACACGACATACGACGGCATCTCTATGCACAAGCCAAACAACAGACAATACATAAGCAATGTGTAAGTATGCAACAAAAGGATCGGAAGAGAAAAGCAAGACATTAATAGCACGATTCATGGTCCTACTAATAAATAGCATCGATTACATCTAAGTTGAACAACCGTCCAAACCAAAGAGACATCCGAATTCATTAAAGTTTAATTACAACATGAGCCAATCAATGTTTCAGAACTACACATCACTACTTTCGACTCAACTCATCGGACAGGAGCGTGGGTGAAGCCGCCGTCTGTCGTGATGGTCATGAAATCACGGTCGTTGTCACCCTGCATTTGTAGCGTTTCATCTATCTCACTGTTGGACGGTTGATATCTGAGGAAGAACTGCCCCGCGATATGAAGGACATCTTGATGGATGATGTCCGCAAACTCCGACTGGATGCGAAAGAATTCTTGTCTGAGGTCCGCGTCCTGGACTGCCGACAAGCTCGCGGCCCAATCTTTGAGATTATCTGGTAGCAAAAGGTGATGATGGTCCCTTATGATCGCCCGTATGTGATGGAGGGCGTAGTAGGCATCCTTCTGACCGCCAGGCGGCTGCTTGACGCAGCAGAACTTCGTATTGTGTGAGAAGATGTGCTTGCCGTACTTACGAACTGGCCTGGTGAAGGTGCCTCTAGATTGGGCGTAGCCGGGGAGAACATCATCAAGAACTTTCTTCACATTTGTGTAGTCTATCATGGAGTTACGGTTCGGGTCGAAATACGTGGCCATGGAATATTTCGGGCTTAAGAGGATGAGTGTGCAATGTGTGTCACTGCACAGAACACGGAATGTTAGAAAAAAAAGAACGATCGAAATCTAAGAAATCATATGTTACGGGGCGGTTAAGGGATGACTTACTCGGGAAAGTAAGGCACAAAGAAGTTATCCTTATCTGCGTTTGCCAGAATGACGCCTTCGAGGTGTGAACTCGCAACTTGGCGGTCCCCAGCGCTGCTCAAGTGCTTGGCACGCATGTAGAAGGGGTCGACTATCACGATGTCCGGGGTATTGTCTCTAATGATCCGCATCTGCATGCTCAGCGAAAACAGCCGAACGAAGGTGTAGTGCAACGGATGAAGGTTAAACATAGCAAAGATGTCATCAAACCGCAGGACGATCATACCCCCGATGTCGCCATCCACAAAGCCCTTGCTCTCTGGCACCTTGGCCACGAAAACCGGGTATGCCACATCCTTCTCTCTGAGACGCCGCTTCTCCAAAATCAGAACACTGTTGTGCAGACTCCGCATAGCACCGGTTGCAGCATTCAGCATATTTGGCGGTAGCATCGCCCTACCCGCCACATGCACCCTCCTCGAGATATCCTTAGGTGAAGGTGGCCCGTCCTGAGCACGGATCGAACTCGGTGCCGGCTGGCTCGCACCGGCGCCCTTGTTAGTCTTTCGTTTCCGGCCCTTCTTCTTGATCTCCTGTAATGGGACCGAGTTCTGCTCACAGACCGCCTTCTTCAGCGTGTTGGGGCTGATAATATTTCGCGCCTCAGCTATCTGAGGCTCGGTGAAGGCGGGAGCTGGAGGCGTGTCCTGAGAACTGAACGCCAGACGACGCTTGTTGCAATTGGATTTCTCCTCCGTACCAGCTAGATCGCGGTGGTCTTGGTTGGGTTCTTGAGAAAGAGGCCCGCAGAACTCGTCAGCGTACCCATGTTCGGCAAAGTACTTATCAACTTTGGTAAATGTACCGTCGTTGTTGTCGTCGCCGTCCGGATCCTGTGCCATAGGGCTGTCCGGATCCTGTGCCATAGGGATGTCCGGCAGGTCCGGTAGTGTTGCAGCGTTCTTGCCATGGCTTGGCGCTGGCACGACTGGCGGTCTTGTCTGTGGGGTGGTGTCCCCCGCCCCCAAACGAATCTGGCTCTTCGGCCATAGCAGGGGCCAGTTTACGCAGGTGCCGAGGGTCATCTCATCTTCTTCGTCGGCCCCAGCGGGTCGAATCGGAGGTAATAGCTCGTTGCAGCCTGGCAGCACCCGGACCACTTCAACCCTATACATTGTGGTTGGCATCGGATTACCGTGGAACATGGGGTTGCCTGGTTGAACGATTCTGCCCTTGGCGACATCGACCAACTCGGCGCCCACGAAGTGCAGAAGAGTGCAAGGAACGTCGGCGGTGCCCTGGAAAAACATGTATAGGGCGTCAGGGATGCCCAGTCAAAGGCAAGGAGATGAAGTCATCGGCCGAGAGGCTTAGTTACCGTGATGCCGTCGAGCTCGGCTAATGTCGAGGCACCGCCAACGGCGGGCGTGCAACTGACGGAGGGGGCGCTTGCTGGCGAGGTGCCGGTCGGCGTACACCCGGGTGCATTAAGCTCCAATGCCCGTGCCGGTGCCGGAGACACGAATACCGCCTCCGCCGGAGACACCAATGGCGCCGCCGCCGGAGACACCAATGGTGCCGCCGCCGGAGACACCAATGGCGCCGCCGCCGGAGACACCAATGGCGCTGCCGCCGGAGACACCAATGGCGCCGCCGCCGGAGACACCAATGGTGCCGCCACCGTGCTGTGCGAGTTGCTGGCCGTGAAGCTGGGAACCGGGGGAGGCCCCTTTTGGCCGCCTGCAATCCACGTCGTCAGCCCATGAATCAACGTAGGCACCATGGCGTTGAGCGTCGTTCCAAGTTGTTGTTGCACTTGCTCATGGACAAGCTCCGGAATCCGCGCCACTTGTGCCTTGAGTTCTTCAACCTCGCGCATCTGGCTTTCCGAGCTGGTCTTTTTCTCCTTCCGCACACCAGCGGTATAGTATGACCCCCATTTTGTGGACAAGCCTTTGCCGGCCACACGACCAGCTGACGTCGGCTTATCGAGCTTATCCTTCTTTTTCATTACGTTCAACGCCCTATTTAAAGGGGTGTCGAAAGGGGAGCTCTTAGACGATCCCGCGCTACTGCTTTCATTGTCCTGCGAAAGGAACATGAACCATTTAGAAATATTGGGGATTAATTAGAGTGCAACCATATGGAGCTAATTACGCGGGGGTGTATTCCTTACCAGAACAAGCTCAAGCGCCCTGGTCTTCGGATCCGTGGTAAGCTCCTTTGTTATCGGGTCCTCCTTGTACCGGGCCCTGACATAGTTCCTGGTCTGCTTGTCACCGCTGTATTTCTCGAAGCGGGGCGGTAGGCCTTGCTTGGCACGCTCCGCGTCCTCCTTGTCCCATATAGGCTCCGCCACTCTATAACCGCCGGGACCGAGTTTGTGTTCCCCTAAGTTCAACTCCCGCATTTCTTTCCCCCACTGACTTGATTCGGAGGTTGCGGGGCTCCGGCACTTGATCTTGAACTCCTTGTACTCATCTTCGCTCATCAAAGGATATTTCGCCTTGATCTTGTCATAACTATCACCTTTATCAATCATTCTCTTCACCGCGCTTCTCCAAGTAGACAGGGCCGTGCTCATCTTCGTGAGGGCGGCATTGTTCACTTTATTCCCTGAGAGGCGTGTGTTTTCAAATTCGGCGGGGAACTTGTATCGTTCGTGCAGCTTCGTGAAGAGGAGGTTGCGCAAATTCCCTCAGTCCTTATGCCTAAGATTCTCAGTGTTGATCGAGACGGTGCTCCGGAGAATGCACCCGAGCTGAACCGAGTACCCCTTGACTATATGTTTGGGCTCCGTTGGATTCCCGTCGGAGTCCACTTGAGTGAATTCCTCCTTGACGGTGCGGAGCGCATTCGGGCGCCGGTCCTTCCTTTGCTTCTTCGGTTGGCTGCCATCTGTGTGTGCGCCGCCACCATCTGTGTGTGCGCCGCCATCATCAGTGGTGGCATCCTCGGCGGCACCATCAGTGGTGTCATCCCCGACGCCACTAGGGGTTGTGTAATCAGGATCGGTGTCTTCCGCGGCGTCATCATAGCGGTGAGGTTGTTCCTCCATCTCTTGGGACAGCTCCCAGAATTGCTTGCCGCCCGAACCACCGGCCTCATCGTTGTGGGCCATGTTTCTCTCTAAATAGGAAAAAAGTTTGGTCAAAAAGATGGTTATTGTCAAGGAACAAGATCATGGTCTCATGATTTTGGGTTTGTCGACACCGAGGCACCCTAAAAGCCTAAGCTTTCATCATTTAGGTTCTCATCGACACCGAGGCATCCGGGGCAACCAAGTTAAGTTTTCATCATTTAGGGTTTATCGATGCCGAGGCACCCTAGGTTGGGCCTAATCTTGGCTCTATTGCCACCTATGTTGGGTTTATCATCTAGGGTTTATCGATGCTAAGGATAATTCTAAGTTGGGCCTAATCACTTGGCTCTATTGCCACCTATGATTTAATGCAGCAAGAATGACAGGGCAGTTGATCCTACTTAACTAAGTACTAAGATAGCCCGGCCCATGCATTAGTCGCAAGTACCCCATATGTCCTATTTTTAGCAAAGTCATGCTAAAATTCACGGAAAATTTCAGCATGACCTTTGCTGAAAATAGGACATATGGAGTACCCGAATTTGCCAGAACGGAAGTTAATCGACATTCCGGCAAACTCAAGGGCCTCTCGGGGTACCTGCAAATTCAGCACGACACGGTGGTCGGAGACAAAACCCAGCCACAGACCATATGGTCCTCTGCTTTCAGATGGACAAAAATCAGCTCAGCTTATGTGAGCTTCCATTCCAGATATAATATGTCTCCCAACAAAAAATCAGCAATAGTTTAGCAAGTCTGTACAAACACTGATTTAGCTTCTGCATGCATTTCTCTGAATTTTGTTATACTTAAACACTACAAGTAATTATACTTTGTCATAGCTATTAGTCTTTGGACTAAGGGGCACTAGCACACTAGTAAGTGATAGGCAACCATCCTACATGGAAATGTGAAGAGTTACATGGATGAGTACCAGCTCTAAGTGAAGGCTCAATGGATTCAAGATCAACCGACTGAAGTTGCCCAAACCTGCAAGGAAAAGAGAGAATAATGATTTCGAACTGCTTCTGATGGCATACATAAGCATAAGTTCAGTCCCCCAAATCAAGCATGGTTTCTTACTGCCCATCTAAACAACCACCACCACAAGGAGCAGATGCAGATAACTCACTCAAAAAGACTAATAAACACCAGTTGCAGATGGATCACTTCCTTTTAACCTTACTAAGGATATATATGTTCCCTTATTGCAACATTGCTAATAGAGGATGACATCAATTTGCTGAAATAGCTATAACAGAACACGCATAGTCAATCAGCTAGAGAGCTTTATGCCCTTTCACTCTCGGGGATAATTCAATGATCCAGTAAAACCATGAGGAGACTTACTTCTAGGCTAGCAACAACTAAAGGCAGAAGGGTCGACAACTCCCAGGAAACTTGTCACTAAATGGCCAGTAAAATGATCTAGTTTTGAAAACTCTACTGCTTTGACACTCCATCTGCTTTGACACTCCATCAGAAACAGAACATCTCAAACTCGATTCAGTTGACTAACTAAAACATCTGTACATGGAAACATGAACTAAAACACCTGAGTCAAACAAACCCACAAGCAAACCATCACAACTAAAACTAGAACAATACCAGCATCTAATAGCACATACATATCATTACCAACATCGGTCTGAGGGTGAGACCAACCTAATGCATAGCAAGTTAATTCAAGAAACTGCAGTTGGACAAAACATGAAATTTAGAAGCATTCTACATAGAGCACAAGGAAGCAGAATGAAATCTCAATCTACTTCAGATGCATTTGCAACTGAACAATGTCCAGAGGTTGAGCAAATTGCATGCTTATAGCCTCCTGAAGAGTTGTATCACACACTGCCATGTAAACAGTTTAGATTCTTCCATGAAGCAATTGCAGCAAACCATTCGTGGTAGTTTAAGCTAGAAAAGAAAAAGCATTTGGAAGCAGCAACTTCCTGCCTACTCAACTGAACTCATCTTCACCATGCATAGGTTGGGGAGGGAGGAAGGATGGAGAGGGAGGAAGGAGGAAGGAGGAGAGGTACCTGGGCAGGCGCGGCCGGTCGCCGGAGGGGTCAGGGTCGGGGTTGGGGTCGGGGTCGGCGGCGGCGTTGTCGTCGAAGGGATGCCTCAGTTGGCCGTGGGAAGGCCGGCGACCGCGGTCGTCATCCTGCACCCCGTGCCCGGACTT
This sequence comes from Triticum aestivum, assembly GCF_018294505.1. Taxonomy (NCBI): domain Eukaryota; kingdom Viridiplantae; phylum Streptophyta; class Magnoliopsida; order Poales; family Poaceae; genus Triticum; species Triticum aestivum. The sequence goes on from NC_057798.1 coordinate 488,588,935, forward strand.
AACAAAAATAAAGAAATGATATTACACAAGTATTAACAAAAACAATATGTATACATAAAAGTAACAGCAGCAATATAGTTAGGCTTTAACAACAGTGCATGGAGTTCATCCTAAATAACACATAAACCCGATTCAACATGTCTTCAAATAGCCCAAAAGCAATCATATTACACAAGTATTGAGAGCTCATATAGTTAGATTTATTAATGCAGAGTACTACACGAACGCTGGCACCAAAATCCACTTGCATTTTACAAATCTGTATACTGTCCTGCCCAGAACTTGCATGGCATTACAGTTTTGCTATTTCAGTCGTTGTTTGTTAGCATCCACATAGAGGTCTTCATACCTAATATTACAAATTGAGCTTTTGGATATATCACTTTATTGCTACCTATCTGCATTTTTCCCGATAGTTTCAATAATTTTAGATGAAAACAGCAAGTTCTAAGTTATATCTTATATATGCAACTATAGTCAGACTCCAGATCCTTGATTGTTTTGCTTTTCTCCTCTGCTACATGGATTCCCTTCTTAGAGAAGGGAGAAGACACTGGTTTGGAAATCTTTCTGTCATACACTTCTATTTGAAAATTGCAGTTACTGTCAGACCAAAGCCTTTGGAAGTTTCGTCAGCTTATAATGAACTGGTGTTTTCTTCGGTTAAAAGAGGTGACCTGCTTTTCTTTGGCCAATGCAATTGTATTTATAAGTCCAATTCAATATCAAATCAATTTTCATTTCACATGAATCCAGTCCAGAATGTATCTGGACACAAACGTGGTGTGTACTAGAGTACTAAATCGGTTTGCTTGCCTGATATAATAAACCTTTTTTCCAGTGTTGAGATCACCCACTTTGTCTTTTATTTACCTATATTTGGTTGTTGCAGTTTTGCAGGGGTCTGCAATTATATAAATCTTAAACTCAAAACACAGCATGGTACGCAGGCATCAAGCGATTGGTTGGCTAACAGCACCGGAAAGCCAGGCCTACCCTAGGGTTTGCAGGTGAGGGGATGGAGGAGAAGGGAGGAATCACCTGGGGGAGGGGATGAAGGAATGGAGGAAGACGCCGGTGTTGAAGCTCCGACAGCGGCTGGGCGTTGAAGCTCCGGTGACACGCGGTGGGCTCCTCCACTCGCCTGTCTCTGCGTCTCGGCTTGGGAGGAGGACGTCGAGGGCGCAGGCGTGGGCGGAGGGGGGACGGCGAGGTAGGCGGCGCTCGGCTCGGCGTCGCGTGGCCTGGCTGAGCTGAGGTAGAGGCGGTCGTCGTCTCCTCTGGCTCG
>NC_057798.1:488590232-488594473 GCF_018294505.1 Triticum aestivum
AGCTGAACCGAGTACCCCTTGACTATATGTTTGGGCTCCGTTGGATTCCCGTCGGAGTCCACTTGAGTGAATTCCTCCTTGACGGTGCGGAGCGCATTCGGGCGCCGGTCCTTCCTTTGCTTCTTCGGTTGGCTGCCATCTGTGTGTGCGCCGCCACCATCTGTGTGTGCGCCGCCATCATCAGTGGTGGCATCCTCGGCGGCACCATCAGTGGTGTCATCCCCGACGCCACTAGGGGTTGTGTAATCAGGATCGGTGTCTTCCGCGGCGTCATCATAGCGGTGAGGTTGTTCCTCCATCTCTTGGGACAGCTCCCAGAATTGCTTGCCGCCCGAACCACCGGCCTCATCGTTGTGGGCCATGTTTCTCTCTAAATAGGAAAAAAGTTTGGTCAAAAAGATGGTTATTGTCAAGGAACAAGATCATGGTCTCATGATTTAGGGTTTGTCGACACCGAGGCACCCTAAAAGCCTAAGCTTTCATCATTTAGGTTCTCATCAACACCGAGGCATCCGGGGCAGCCAAGTTAAGTTTTCATCATTTAGGGTTTATCAATGCCGAGGCACCCTAGGTTGGGCCTAATCTTGGCTCTATTGCCACCTATGTTGGGTTTATCATCTAGGGTTTATCGATGCTAAGGATAATTCTAAGTTGGGCCTAATCACTTGGCTCTATTGCCACCTATGATTTAATGCAGCAAGAATGGCAGGGCAGTTGATCCTACTTAACTAAGTACTAAGATAGCCCGGCCCATGCATTAGTCGCAAGTACCCCATATGTCCTATTTTTAGCAAAGTCATGCTAAAATTCACGGAAAATTTTAGCATGACCTTTGCTGAAAATAGGACATATGGAGTACCCGAATTTGCCGAAACGGAAGTTAATCGACATTCCGGCAAACTCAAGGGCCTCTCGGGGTACAGCAGCAGCATCACAAGTTGACAAAATTTCCAAGTAGTACAGCAGCAGCATCACAAGTAGTACCAATGAACATATAGTCCAGCACATTCTGAATTTCGATAAATGACAGCAAGTTAACTCATGCTGACAGCAACAAACTTATAACAACATAAATGAAATTGCAGTTCCAAGTGGGTATGCGAAATAATAAAACCAGATAAATGATTTTGTTCGCTCCACTTAACAAAAATAAAGAAATGATTTCTTTCAATACATCTGGTAAGCTGCACATGTGTCATAAATGACAAAGCTGCACACTGTCTAATATGTGTCATAAATGACACTAAGATCTCATTACACTCTACATATGCAACATCTATAGAAAGAGGCCATCAGCAATATTCGGGTACTGTCACAAAAATCAGTGTTAGGCATGCAAAGATCCCCCACCACATCCTCGAGCCAGCTACCATAGCACGGTACTACTAGTTATACGTGTGCAAGGTTATTGTGATGGATCAGGGAAGAAGTTCTGGAACTTGTTTTACCTGCAGCCTATGTGGGTTCAGAAGGTAGCGAAATGTTATTGAAATGTTGAATTTGTTCTGGAGATTGCAGGTACAGTTACATGGATATTGCTCTTCATGATTTATACTCAAACATCAATGATCAATGATTAATGATTTATACTCCAGCAATTCCAGGAATGATTTTAGGATATTAGTCTAGATTAGGAGTTTTAAATCGAGTACTCCATCAGATTGGGATACTACTCTAGATTAGTGTAGCCACTATCTAACAAAAAATTTCAGAACTGAATTTCAGAGTACTCTAAATGTTGTGTGCCCTAGTATTTCTGTGTTCCCTTGCATTTCTATAACATTTAGTAGCATGACAATTTTATCATGTTGAAAAAAATTCAGTAACATGAATTTGGCTAAGCCAAGCATGATCTTGCTTGCATTGCCGCCTTTGCTACATGAAGCAATAGGGTAGGTTCAGTTTCACTGAATTTTTGAAACTATACATCATTTGCTGAATTTTTGCTCTACATCACTTGCTCTTTGTAAATTATTGCATATATCCAGTGACTGAATTTTTGAAACTATAGGTGAACCTCTTCAGGAAACACAAAACAGTTAACTGAAACTGTCTAAAATAGTTAAATCCACTTGATGCTTAGCTAATGCAGGCCAACATAATGAAATGAACTACGAATTTGTTCTCTGAAATACATGCAGGTGAGGGGATGGAGGAGCAGGGAGGAATCACCTGGGGGAGGGGATGGAGGAATGGAGGAAGACGCCGGCGTTGAAGCTCTGGCAGCGGCTGGGCGTTGAAGCTCCGGTGACACGCGGTGGGCTCCACCACTCGCCTGTCTCTGCGTCTCGGCTTGGGAGGAGGACGTCGAGGGCGCGGGCGCGGGCGGAGGGGGGATGGCGAGGTAGGCGGCGCTCGGCTCGGCATCGCGTGGCCTGGCTGAGCTGAGGTAGAGGCGGTCGTCGTCTCCTCTGGCTCGGGGGGCGACGGCGCGGGGGCAACGGTGCGGGGGCAAAGTTAGGTCGAGTGGGGGGGGGGGATCTGGCGAGGGAGGGAGAGAGGCCAGAGGGGAATAGGTGGAGGGAAGCTTTCTAATGGCGCACCACACGCCGGTGCGCCATAAGTACGACTGTTCTAATGGCGCACCACCCCTCGGTGCGCCATTAGAATTTTGTTTTAATCTAGCCCAGTAGCCATATCTACAGCCCAACCCTATCTACAATAGAACCCACCCACTAGCCCGACTGGTCAGCACGCAGCACACACACCAGGAGGTCCTGGGTTCGATTCCTAGGATCCCCAATATTTTTTTATGCATTTTAAATGCTGTTTTTTATATTTATTTGTGTTTAAATATGTTCAAACTTGTTTAAATTATAACAGTAATATTTTTTATAAAAATAGTAAAAAAAATTAAAAAATATGTTCAAAAAGTGCGGGTGCGGGGGGCCGGGTGCTCCGGCGGTGGAGCGGGGGAGGGTTGCGATGGGTGGAGCTAGCGGGGGAGGGTGCAGGTGCGATCGAGATGGAGGGGGATCGAGATCGAGATGGAGGGGGAATCGAGATCAAGTGTCCTCATGAATTCAAAAAGTGCCCATGAAATTTAAAAATATTCATGATATCAAAAAGTGCCCATGAAATACAATCGAGAAATGAAGACTACGATTTAAATACAATCGGTCTTAGCTAGCTATCTGTTCACAATCTTCTTGCCCTTCTTTTTTGCAAACGGAGTTCTTCTGTGGAACGGACGTCCTTTAGGTAGGGTGGTCCTGCTTCTTCTTGTGGTGGTCCTTCTACTTCATCGTCGTCGTCATGTTCGATCTTCGGGTCGCCGTACTTGTCGAAGTCTTGCTCATTGGCTACTCCATCCATTCCGATGATCTTCCTTTTGCCTCTCCTCACGACAACACGACTGGGCTTTGGCGGGTCGGTAATGAAGAAGCATTGGTCCACTTGGGAAGCCAGTACCCATGGCTCATTTTTCGCGGTAACGTTTGCGCCCGCGGTCTTGGATTTGGCTTCGGGTATAACCATGGTGGTGAAATACCGGTCTTCTTTTATGACGTTTTTGGCCCATCTGACACGGAACATCGGGACCTTCTCTCCAGCGTAGCTCAGCTCCCAGATCTCCTCGATCCTTCCGTAGTATCTGTCCTTGTCGTTACCGGTGTAGGATTCCATCATTACCCCGGAGTTCTGATAACCATCGCTCTTCATGTCCTTGTCCTCGGTGTAGAATGTGTAGCCATTGATATCGTACGCCTCATAGGTCATCAGGTTGTGCTCGGCGCCCTGTGACAAGGCGAATATGAGTTGTTCTTCCGCGGAAGAATCCTCATGTAAAGGGTACGACAGAAGCTTCTGCTTGAACCAACGTGTGAAACATGAGTTGTGCTCTTTGAGTATATCTCCGTCCGTCCTCTGTTGGCCTCGGTCATTGTACGTCTTATTAATAAAGGTTTTGTGCTCTACCACCCAAGGATCGACCACGTCTATGTGTTGTAGCGCGACTAGGTTTGCTCTTTCAAAGTCGGCGAGTCGACCCTCGAAGTCGACATGCATTTCGCGGCGACCCTCATGGTGACCCATCCAGCGAGCCTGCCGAGGTGCCTGTTGACGGGCAGACCAACGGGGTTCTCGATGCCTAGATAATTCGTGCAGTAGGAGATGCACTCTTTGGTCAGAAAGCCCCTAGCTATGCTTCCCTCTGGACGTGACATGTTGCGAACGTATCCTTTGATGACACCATTCATCCTTTCGAACGGCATCATGCTGTGCAGGAACGTCGGCCCGAGTTG
>NC_057798.1:488594483-488603853 GCF_018294505.1 Triticum aestivum
CAGTAATGTTTTTTATAAAAATAGTAAAAAAAATTTAAAAAATATGTTCAAAAAGTGCGGGTGCGGGGGGCCGGGTGCGGGGGAGGGTTGCGATGGGTGGAGCTAGCGGGGGAGGGTGCGGGTGCGATCGAGATGGAGGGGGATCGAGATCGAGATGGAGGGGGAATCGAGATCAAGTGTCCTCATGAATTCAAAAAGTGCCCATGAAATTTAAAAATATTCATGATATCAAAAAGTGCCCATGAAATACAATCGAGAAATGAAGACTACGATTTAAATACAATCGGTCTTAGCTAGCTATCTGTTCACAATCTTCTTGCCCTTCTTTTTCGCAAACGGAGTTCTTCTGTGGAACGGACGTCCTTTAGGTAGGGTGGTCCTGCTTCTTCTTGTGGTGTGTGCTGCTACTTCATCGTCGTCGTCATGTTCGATCTTCGTGCACGTCCATGATCCCACGGATTGCAACTGGAAGTATCTGCGTCATCAGCACGTGACAGTCGTGAGACTTCATCCCGCTGAACTTCTGCTTCGTTGGGTCTAGGTATCTGATTATCTTCCCCGCGTAACCGTAAGGAAGTTTTACTCCTAGGAGGCAGGTGAAAAACTGCTCGATCTCCTCCTGACTTAGAGTGAAGCACGCGGGAGGGTAGTCATTTCCGGTCTTCTTGGCCTTTTTGCCTTTGCGACGACTTTCCATGTCCTGCTTCGCCTCATCATCATCATCATCATCATCATTAGCATGAAGCTCCTGCCTGATGCCCATTGATTTCAAGTCTGCCCTTGCTTTCGGCCCATCTTTGGTCCTCTCTGGCATGTTGAGCAGGGTACCAAGCAGACTCTCGCACATGTTCTTCGTGATATGCATGACATCAAGGCTGTGAGGCACACGGTGGATCTTCCAGTACGGCAAGTCCCAAAAAACAGACCTCGTTTTCCATACCTTCAGCAGCGGCTCTGGCGCCTTTCGCTTCTTTCCCGGCAGTGGGCAGTCTTTCCAATTTTTCAACAGCTTGTCTATTTCCTCGCCGCTCCTTGTACACGGGCGTTTTCGGGGTTCGGTTTCATCATCGAACAGATCCTTGCGTTTCCTCCACGGGTCATCGTCGCGAAGCCACCTTCGATGTCCCATGAACACGGTTTTCAAAGACCCGGCATCTCTATCTAGCTGGCGATACGTTGTGTCATCCATGCACCTTACGCATCCAGAAAATCCGTGGACTACCTGCCCCGTGAGATATCCGTAACCGAGATAGTCGTGCACCGTCGTGAGCAGTGCGGCTCTCATAGGGAAATATTCTTTCTCTGCGGCGTCCCATGTATTGGCTGGCGTTTTCCACAGCGTGTCAAGCTCCTCTTTCAGCAGCCCCAGATACAGATTGATGTCGTTCCCTGGTTGTTTCGGCCCTTCAATTAGCATACTCATGTGAATGTACTTCCTCTCCATGCACAACCAGGGGGGAAGGTTGTACATCCACACAAACACAGGCCAGGTGCTATGTGTGCTTCTATGGCTGCCAAACGAATTGACTCCATCGGTGCTCGCGCCCAGCATGATGTTCCTTGGATCGTTCCCAAATTCTGGGTATTCGAAGTTCAACGCTTGCCACTGGCTCGCATCCTTAGGGTGACTCAGCATCTTGTCTTTTTTATCTATCTCCGGATCATTTGCGTCATCTTCTCGCTTCTTCTCCTCCCTATCCGCGTGCCAACGCAGGAGATTTGCTACCTTAGGGTCCCCGAAATACCGCTGCAGACGAGGAGTGATCGGAAAGTACCACACCGATTTTCAAGGAGCTTTCTTCCTCTTCTTGTATCGAGTGACGCCGCACACCGGACATATGGTAGACTCCGCGTGCTCGTCCCGATAAATGATGCAATTGTTCATGCACACATGGTATTTCACGTGCGGTAAATCCAGAGGACACACGATTTTCTTCGCCTCCTCGAAACTGGTCGGGCACTTGTTCCCCTTGGGAAGACGTTCGTGCCAGAATGACATGTTCTCGTCGAAGCATGCGTCGGTCATTTTGTGTTTTACCTTCATCTCCAGAGCCATGAGCGTTACTTTCAGGCGGGTATCCTCGGGCCTGCATCCTTCATACAATGGAGTAACCGCGTCTATCTCCAGTTGATCCAGCTTGGCTTTCTCTCGGGCGGCAGCTCTTGCGTTATCCGTCCGCTTGAGAAGCAGCTCTTGAATATGAGGGTCCTGCACCCAGCCTCCATCATCGTCTGCTCCGGCATCTTCATCTTCATGATCATTCCCTTCGTCTTGATCTTCCTCATCATCATGTACGACATCTTCTACATGATGACTGTGTACAGCATCACCGTCGTGATCATGTCCTGGAGATTCTTCGTCTTCTCGCCCGCCCTCGCCGCGGTGGTACTTGTCTTGTTGCCCTTCCTCATTTCTTGCCCGGCCCCGGCCATGGACGACTTGATAGTCATCTTCATCACCTTGCCACCGATAGCCATCCATGAAACCACGCAAGAGCAGGTGGTCCCGCACCTGCCCGGAATCCGGGTCCGCAATAAGGCTCTTCAGCTTGCATCTTCGACATGGACATCTTATCTCCATCTCGTTCTTTTGAAGCATCTCGGCCTTCGCGGAGCTCAAAAACCTATTCACGATGCCTTCAGTCATCGTGCGGACCATGGTCGCCTGCGGGGTAGAGCAAAACGATATGTTAGAACCAAGAAATTTTTTGGCATGACCTTCCCTAAAAATAGGACCAAAAAGAATGCATAGTGCCAAAATTCTCGCCGAAACGGAAATGAATCAAAACATTCCGGCAAAATATTGGCAACTATCGCATATTTCAAATACCGGTACCTTCAAACACAAACATATATGCAACACCACAAACACATGCAACACCACAAACATACATAGATCTAGCTAGGCCAGAAAAAGTGCATGTGCACGTTGTTGGAGCGAGCTAGGGAGAAAAAAAAGTAGATCTATATCATGAAGATAGCTTTCCCTTACTTACCTATCAAAAAAGGTAATTTCACCACTTAATTTTGTTGAATCTATGGTGGAAATGAGGTGAGGAGGAGGAGATGGCCGAAAGCTTGGAGAAGGAGGTGGATGGAATGAAGTGGGGAAAGTGAGTGGGTAGGTGTGGGCTGTCCAAAATATCTTGTTGGTCCCAGGTTACTAATGGCGCACCGTAGGAAAATGCGCCATTAGTAACCCTGGTTACTAATGGTGCATCAGCCTACGGTGCGCCATTAGTAGTTTTGCAAAAAAGTAAAAATAATAAGTATATATACTAATGGCGCATCTCCTCTGAGTGCGCCATTACTAGTTTAAACTAGTAATGGCGCACTGTGCCACGATGCGCCATTAGTAGTTTTGCAAAAAAAAGAATAAAACAAAATTTACAGTAATGGTGCACTGCCTGCTTGGTGCGCCATTAGTAGTTATAGATAGTAATGGCGCATTATGGACCCGATGCGCCATTAGTATGTATGGGAAAATGGAAAAAATAATAATTCATACTAGTGGCGCACCCTGTTTACGGTGCGCCATTAGTGTCTTCCACACTAATGGCGTATCACAAATAGGTGCGCCATTAGTATATAGTAGTGGCGCACTGCTTCCACGGTGCGCCATTAGAATCAATCCTATCTATAGCCCTTTTCCTAGTAGTGTGAGCCTTGTGCTTAGAAAGCCAGTCCATCCTGAGAATTAGATCAATGTCCGAGTCACCAAGGACAATTGGTTTAGATAGAAATTTATAATCGCCCATCTTGATAGAAACATCCAGGACGCAATTATTAGAAGACATTTGCTTACCCGGGGACACAATCTTCAACGAGATAGGAATCTTTTCCGTCACAAACTCATGCTTGGCAACAAAAGGTCTTGAAATGAAAGAAAGCGATGCACCAGTATAAAATAAGACTTTTGCAGGAATATCATTAACTGAGAGATTACCCATTATCACATCAGTAGATTCCTCCGCTTGCGCTGCATTCATCATGTTCACCTTTGCATGCTTTGGATTATGCTTGACCACTACATTGCTTGAAGATCTCACAGGAGGAGGAGGAGGAAGGTGCCTTTGGTTGAAGCACTTGTTCACGTAGTGAACTTTCTGCTGGCACTTGTTGCAAGTCACCTCTGAGAGCGGACGATGATACGGGGCATTTGACCTTGGAGCTTGAGACTGAGACTTGTTCTGAAAGCCTGGGTTGGGTGGGTGGGAAGATCCACGACCACCTGAGTTCTTCTGCTGATAAGGCTGACGAAACGGAGGAGGAGGAAGGTAGAACTTCTGCTGCTTAGCTGCCACTTGTGAGGAAGAAGAAGACTGGACTGCATCCCTGATTCTCTTCTCAGAAGCCTCACACTTGAGCTGAGCACCTTCTTGCTTGAGGGCCATATTGTAGAATTGATCAAACTGAGTAGGATCAACAAGAACGAGAGCTAACTACAGATCCTCTCTAAGGCCACCTCTGAATTGATAAATCATACTCTTCTCATCAGGAACGTCTTGTTTAGCGAAGCGAGCAAGTTTCTGAAACTGCTTGTTGTATTCGTACACAGACATGTTGCCTTGCTTGAGATTGCGGAACTCCTCATGCTTGCTCTCAACAACACTGGTAGGAATGTGGTGAGCTTTAAAGTCCCGACAGAAATCAGTCCAAGTAATCACTCGACCTCCTTTGGAATCCTTGTATTGCTGGAACCAATCAGCTGCTTGGTCCTTGAGCTGAAAAGAAGCGAACTTGACATAGTCCTCAGGCCTAACATTGCTACATTCAAAATGCTTGTTGATATCCACGAGCCAATCATCAGCGTCTGTGGCCTCGGCACACTAGCTGAAAGACTTCGGCTGATTTGCCAGGAACTAGTTGAGGGTAGGAAACTGAGGCTGATGATTGAGCTGCCCTTGACCTTGATTCCCTTGGTTGCCTTGGCCTTGGTTGCGCTCTTGCATGAGCTGAATCATCATCTGGGCGTTGGCGTTTGTGGCTGCCATCAAAGCTTGCCATGCCTCTGGAGGCGGAGGTGGAGGTGGAGGGTTCGCCTGACTCCCATCATTGCGTTCCGGATTCTGACGCGTTGGCGGAGCCATCCTGAAGAGGGTGACATTCGTTAGCATCTTGATAGACAGATAAACAAGTTGAATCAACGGATAGAAATTGCAACATATAGTCTTCACAATAAACATTCGAACTAGGATGAACGAATGAATTCCCAAAGCTAACATCACACGTCCATTAAGGTGAGAAGCCACTTGATAAGGGGTTGATGAATGAAATAAACAAGGTACAACTGGAACAAATAAGTGGTAAGGATTACCCAATCACAAACCAAATATCTGCGAGAAGCAATGCTAGAGCTACTTGAATCCCACCTATAAACTCCCGAAACTTTCCGGTTGTGCAATCAGGTGTTGGGGATACAGGGGAAGCAATATATCTCACCCAAACTAACAATCCCTACATCCAGCTGTATCCATCCATCAACACATAACCAAGAAACCATCGGAAATCGTGTACCTCAACCTTCAAAAAGCATCCGTTATACGAGTTATGGCAATACTCCCGAACTCCCGGCCCAGTACTGGGTGGCGTCGAGGTTATCTCACCAACAACTGCATAAAAGAGATTTTCGATGTCGGCAAAACTTAGGTATTCCAGAACTGCAACGATAAAATTGTGACGACAACACCTCGGAGCTCAACTCCCCGGGACACTGCCACAACCCCTAAATGTCAGGAGGCACCAAGAACAATGTTCTCGTCACAAAACCATCGGAACGATCCCAAGATACGCGCATGATCCTAATTTTTTTAGTGAAATTTGAGGAGAGGAAAGTCAAAACATCTACGTCAGGAGACCTCACCAGAGCGACGAAGGGACTAAGGAGTAAAAAGAATCCTACTCTCCGATATATATAATCCTAAGACTCAAAACATTTTTTTGTTCTAGACTCAACAACGCCAACAATCAATCAAGCAGGGGGCTCCTAAGTCGGGGATGGCTCTGATTACCAACTTGTAACGCCCACGATGCGGCTATATCTCCCACGCGTCGAAGCACGACTTAGAGGCATAACCGCATGGTGGTTTTGTCGCAAGAAGGGTCATCTTCACACAATCCCATGTAATGAACAAGAATGGGATAAAGAGAGTTGGCTTACAATCGCCACTTCACACAATACATAAATAGATTCATACATCATTCAAAATACACTCATAGACCGGCTACGGTCAAATCCAAATGAAAAGAAGATAACCCCAAATGCTAGATCCCCGATCGTCCCGACTGGGCTCCACTACTGATCATCTAGAAACGAAACGTAGTAACGGCCAAGGTCCTCATCAAACTCCCACTTGAGCTCGGTTGCGCCACTTACGCTGGTATCCTCGGCACCTGCATATGTTTTGGTAGAATCTGTGAGCCACGGGGACTCAGCAATCTCACACCCGCGAGATCAAGACTATTTAAGCTCATGGGTAGGAAAAGGGGTAATATGGTGGAGCTGCAGCAAGCACTAAGCATATATGGTGGCTAACATACGCAAGTGAGAGCGAGAAGAGAAGCAACGCATGGGTCGAGAAGCTAGAAGTGATCAAGAAGTGATCCTGAAACTACTTACGTTCATACATAACCCAAACCATGTTCACTTCCCGGACTCCGCGGAAAAGAGACCATCACGGCTACACACGCGGTTGATGCATTTTAATGAAGTCAAGTGTCAAGTTCTCTACAACGGGACATTAACAAATTCCCATCTGCCTCATAACCGCGGGCATGCCTTTTGAAAGATAATATACCCTGCAGGGGTGTCCCAACTTAGCCCATCACAAGCTCTCACGGTCAACGAAGGATATACCTTCTCCCGGGAAGACCCGATCAGTCTCGGAATCCCGGTTTACAAGACATTTCGACAAAGGTAAAACAAGACCAGCAAGACCGCCCGATGTGCCAACAAATCCCGATAGGAGCTGCACATATCTCGTTCTCAGGGCACACCAGATGAACACTACGTACAACTAGAACCAGCCCTCAAGTTTCCCCGAGGTGGCGCTGCAAGTGGCTCTAGTTCGGACCAACACTCGAAGGAGCACTGGCCCGGGAGGGGGGGGGGGTTAAAATAAAGATGACCCTCAGGCTTGCAAAAACCCAAGGGAAAAAGGCTTAGGTGGCAAATGGTAAAACCAAGGTTGGGCCTTGCTGGAGGAGTTTTATTCAAAGCGAACTATCAAGGGGGTCCCATAAATCACCCAACCGCGTAAGGAATGCAAAATCAAGGAACATAACACCGGTATGACGGAAACTAGGGCGGCAAGAGTGGAACAAGACACCAGGTATAAGGCCGAGCCTTCCACCCTTTACCAAGTATATAGGTGCATTAATTAAACAAGAGATATTGTGATATCCTGAAATATCCATGTTCCAACAAGGAACGAACTTCATCTTCACCTGCAACTAGCAACGCTATAAGAGGGGCTAAGCAAAAGCGGTGACATAGCCAAACAACGATTTGCTAGGAAAGGATGGTTAAAGGCTTTACATGGCAAAATGGGAGGAATGATAAACAATTGGTAGGTAGAGTTAACATAGAGATAGAGCGATCAACTAGCAAAGCAAAGATAGAAGTGATATCGAAGGTATGGTCATCTTGCCTGTAAAGTTCTCGGAGTTGTCGAAGGCTTGATCCTCATAAGCGTTCTCAACAGGTTCCTCGTTCATGTACTCGTCTCCCGGCTCTACCCAAAGCAAGAACACAAGCAATGGAACCACAATCAATCGTGGTGCAATGCACAAGCAACATGATGCAATACATGGCATGATATGCGAGATATGATATGTAATGCATATGTGGGCTCCGGAAGGAAAAAGGATGAACAAGGCATCAACTTGGCAAACCAAGCATGCCACTGGAAAGTTGAGGTGATTTCGGTTGAAATCGATATAAAGATCACCGGGAACGGATGCATGGTTTACAAATGGCAAGCAAAACTAGAATGACACAAATATGCGATTAACAGCACGAAGCTACTTAGCATGCAACAAGAAACTATGCTACAGCACCCCAACATAACAACAAAGCATATGGCAGTGATCTACATGAGATTCTTAACAAAAGAGGAACACTGAGCTACGGCTAAATCACACAATAGCAGGTTCAAACAAGCATGGCAAAAGTGCAAAAGATATCAACTTGGACATGGCATAAACATCATTAGGTAGCAAAGTTCGAGCAATCAATCAACATGCTACAGGAAGTTATAATATCAAAACAAGACATGGCATGATGCTACTCAAATCATATAACAAAAGTCTCTTACTGACCATGAGCCAAAAAGGATCAGAAGATATGATGGCACCCATGTAAACATAGCAAGTTTCGTTAACAGATTCAGGAAACAGAGCATGTCATTAACAGAATTATGAAGGCATCTTCGCGAGCTTGATTCACTCACCACAAGTCATTTAATGACAAGATAAGCACAGCATCAGCAAGAAGACATGTTTATGAAGCTAACCATGGCAAGAACAAGTTCATAGCATGCAAGGATCAACTACAACAACCTTGGAAAAATTGAATAACATGTAAACAATTTGCCAGGAAACATTTTATAGCCAAAGTAGAGCACGAAAATGACATGCTAGACTACTCCATAATTGCAACCAGGGGCATGAATGGATAGAGCATAACCATATGTTCAAAACAACCTTACTGAAGTGTCTTAAAATATGGATGGATCTCTCTGTAGCAGCATGTTTACATGGCATCAAAATAACATCAGAATAGGGACTAAAATCAGCAACATCACAAAGCCTAGTTTGCATGCTTGTTCTAGTCACCACATCAATCACAAAAATACATGGCAAGCACCTCTGTAAAGAAGACATGGCATAGTTCGAAACACATGTAGAGCTCATGCCCATAAGGTGCACACAATAAATGTAGCAAAAATGACAAATGCCCACAATCTGTTAAGAATCAGAAGCTAACATTATATAGCACTCTTGCATCAGATATTTGGGCATCGAGATGACCTCAAATGAACATGGCCCAATGGAACAAAATGGATAGCACATCCTGATGAACATTTTGATATATCATGCGCATGAAACGGAGCAGTATGCATGGAGTTATGATGCGATGAACAGGGCTAAAAAATGTGACAGTAATAAGGACTTGGAGGATTTCGGGGTCAATCTCTCTCCAGATCTGGATCGGGCCCGCGTGGATCGAGGTACATCGGAGCAGCTCGCCGGAGAGGCGCGGAGGGAGGAGGCCGAAGATGGCCGGCGAGGGGTCGGGGCTGGCTGGAGTGACCGGATCCGGCCGGGGGCGCGGTCGGCGGTGAGGATCGCGGCGGGGAGGCGACGGGGC